>NC_072767.1:8952521-9252521 GCF_022539595.1 Amphiprion ocellaris | reverse complement strand
TTCAGGTCTCAGCTTTCCAAAGTGGGCGGTGCATGCTATAAACTCTGCAGGGTGCCCAAACTTTTGCAGACGCCATTATTGTGTTTTCTGTTATTTTGAAAGTGTAAATGATGGAAATAAAATCTAACTTTTTTTGACATATTGTAAGAATGTCTCATCTATAGTTTGATGCCTTTTGGAGATTTTTCCATCTTTCCTTGGCTTCTTTATGCACATTAATAGAAATTTTTACCTGGGGTGCCCAAACTTTCGATCCCCACTGTATGTATGTATACATGTATATGTATATATGTATATGTGTGTGTGTATATATATATTTGGCTGTAGAGAGTTGAGTAACCAACGCCTGAATGTCTCTGCACAGTTTAGAATTGTCTGCAAGTCACTTCTACGATAGAGCATGAGATGAGAGAGCATCAGTTTTGTTTACACCTTCTGATGTAACCCTATATTATTCAGTCAGTGACTGCCTTTTCTTCTCATATATTATTCTCTAATCACCGGTTCAGGCCTCAAGCATTTGCTTTCTTTAGAAAAACCTAGATTTTAAGCCTACAGAAAAAGTTCCAGGTGTTATTGATTGCAGCTGCTGTTGTTTTTTGTTGTTGTTCAGGGCTATGAGCACACAGCAGATGATCCAGCACTGCTCTACAGAGTTGAGAGTATGCCTGGTCTAGGTTGGGTGCTGAAGAAGAGCCTCTACAAAGATGAACTAGAACCAAAGTGGCCAACACCTGAAAAGGTGCAGGGATTTTTTTTTCTGTATTTAAGAACTTCAGTCAGTGCATTTGGATGTTTACTTGGACAGGTTACAAGTCAGGCATATTTTAATCATCTTTCTGTCTGATATCAGTTTCACTTAAAAATACTGTGAAAACTACACAAGCACACTTCTCCAATGGAACAGTCATATCACACTGTGTCTACTGTAGGAATTACCATGAAGCTGTTTTTATAACTATAATCAGTTTGTCAGAGGATGTTGCATTATTGTTGTTTTATAATTTACAACATGTACAGTTAGAGTTTTTTTCCATCAGATTAACTGAAACCAGTTCCATGAAAGGAAAGCAATGAAGTCTTTCTGAAAGATCATTGTGTTATTGATCCACATTGTGGATGTGTGAAAAATCTGCATCATTTTTTTGTGTTTTGTAGCTGTGGGACTGGGACATGTGGATGCGAATGCCGGAACAGAGGAAAGGCAGAGAGTGCATCATCCCTGATGTGTCCCGCTCTTACCACTTTGGCATCATCGGCCTCAATATGAACGGCTATTTCCATGTCAGAGCTGAGAAAAGTGTTGTTTTATTTACGATCAATTCTTTATTGTATGTATTAACAGAAACAATAAGTATAAAAAACTGAAAAATCAGACAAGATACTTCCAAGCTATATACATATATAAACAATTTGTGCATCAAAAGACATATTCACTAGTGTACACCTGTTCAAAGTACTGCACCTGTACATACACCCACTCTGCAGTTGTCCTGAATTACATTCACGAGTTTTCTTCAGTAGCACAGGATTATTTACTGAGGGATTTATTTGTAAATGAACTTGAGTATATCAAACATACACACATTTGGAAAAATCATGCATATCTATGTATATTCATGTAGGTACTACCATACATTGTATTTATATTACAAATATTATATTGCTATACATATTTATTTTTTCTCATATCTCAACCCACCAAATATTAGTAAAAATACTTCTACAAATTCAGTTCAATCCAATTCAATTCAAGTAACTTTATTTGTTCTCAAGGGGCAATTTAAAAGGGCATACAAGCAGCTTCAAAAAAGACGACCAAGCAAGACACACAATTACACACAAAAAGATAAAACAACATTAAAAAGAGCATCATAGGTGCTTGTAGTTTTAAAGTGCATTTTGTTGGAGGTGCTTGTAGTCACAAAAGCTCCACAACTTGCTCCCATCTGGTCCTGGCACCTTGCTGTCTCATCCCCATTGCTCTGCTGGACCTGTCCTCTTCCACAACTGCTCTCACTTCATTCTGAACTAGTTGCCTCCGCTACTTCCCCTGTGCTTTGTCGTAACAGGCGGCTGGGATGGCTCCTAGTCAAGTCCTCCCTCTGGCCACAGTTCCCACTGTCACCTCTGCTCTCCACTTCCTGCCGGTCTTGACTGCCACTCCTGCCCAGGAGACTTTTGAGTCTGTTCATTCCCAGAACTGCAGCCCCTCTCTCGCTCACAGGACCTTGAACAACTCCTCGATGGTTTTCAGGGGGAGTATGAGTTTGCAGGTGTTTCCATAGAGGGTGATGTTACTCAAGCTCCGTGGTTGACCCAACCATCTCCTCAGGTAGTGGCTGACTCTCCTCTCCAGGTCTGTGATGGTGGGGATTGAGAACTCGTAGAGGAGCAGTGGCCACAGTGTCCTTGGCAGAATCCCGTGCCGGTAGAGCCATGCCTTGAACTTTCCTCGTAGGTCTGTCTTGTCAACATTCTTCAGCCAGTCCTCAAGCTCCTCACAGGTGTTCTTTATCAAAGCTGTGTCCCTGAGGCCTGAGACCTTTCCTTCTTCACCACATCCTGAACTTCTTTCAGGAATGGTTCCCTCTGATTGAATCCACTGGCTAAACACAGTTTCACATTGTCCTAGATCTTGGTCTCTGATGGGGTTACTGAAGGTGTTTTGAAGGTGTTGATCGACTTCCACCTGTGCACAGGCTAAGAGTCCACTGTGTCTCTGCCCAAGTAGCTCTTTGGTGAAACCAATTGGGTTCTTGATGAAGGCAGTGTGTTTCCTAGCTCTTTCTCTGCGCTGCCTCCTATGGTATTCCACTCTGCACAGGAGCCTCTTCCTGAGCATAGCATGTAGCTCTGCCATTGGTGCCTGTTCCTCTTGCCTGGCCTCTTTGTGCTGTTTGGCCAAGGCTTTCATATCTTTCCTGATGTTGTGAATTTTAATTGCCTGCTGGTTCATGATATAAGGCTGCATAGCTCCCCTTTCTTTCTCAACACTGAACATTTCCACAGCCATGCTCACTATGATGTGAAGGACTGCAGCCTCCTCTCTACCTCTCCTTTGGCTGTTGCTTCCAACACTGCATCCACATCCTTGTCAGACTTCACACTCGGATGTTTTAGAGGCTTGAGGCCACTTGATCCTTCCCTGTTTGGAGGGACTGACGGCACCACTGGGTTCTGCTCCTCCTCTGTCTCACCAGGTACTGGACCTGAGCATTGTTGTGGTTGTAATAGCTCCCCACATTTCATCTTTGATTGATGGATCTTTAGGCCTCTCATTCTCACACATTTTTACACAACAGCACTCTCTTCTCTTCAGCGTTTCTCCATTGCTGTTTTTCATTATCCTTATGTCTGTCCAGCTGAGGTGCTCATTCCCCCTTCCGTCTCAAGCTCCCCTGGGGGAATATCTCCTTTGCTTGTTCCGTAGCTTATTTTGGGTCCTCCTTCACAGGAGGTATGGTTAGGGATGGTGTCCAACGCCGTCCCGGTTGCTGTCTTTCCGAGCTGTCGTCTGTCTCTCCAGCTGTTGTCAACCAGCCTGTTTCTGGTAGTCACTGGTTACTACAGTCTGACAGTTGTGATGATACATCTTTTGATGCAAAAACCAGGGCACATCATCAGTGATGTATCCTGAGATCATTGGGTGTTTGAGTCTCTCGAACATCAGACACCCTCCCTCAGATAACCTGGCTGAGGTTGATCAGGCCTTAGCTCTTACTGTGGCAGCTCAACCATGGATCTTCTCTCTTTATCCACCTTAGCCACCTGGAGGCTTTCTCTACTGTCTCTTTGTTGTTGACGATGACTGACCCCCCTTTTCCCTTGTGATGCAGAGTGCAGTATAGGGCCCTAAAAACAGAACCAAGGACCTCAACCTTTATCCTGTTATACCTTTGTGTAGGAGTTGTACATTTTCAGTTTAAAGTCTTAATAATTCAGGATGAGGTGAGGGGCATCAGCCAGATAAGACAGACTGCCACACATATTCATGATGCTATTTTTAAGTAACACAAATATCTACAAACTGCCTTTATTTCTGAAAAGGGGAAAACGACTGCATAGTGATGATTCTTTGTTAAAATGGCTTTCACATGATGTGTTATTGCAGTAAAATCATAATGTGCTAGGTGTTATTTCTGATGGAGTTAGTCATTTGTTTGCCTGATCATATTGCTATCCTTGTCTTTTCTGTCCTGTAGGAGGTGTATTTCAAGAAACATAAGTTCAACACTGTTCCCAATGTGCAGCTAAAGAATGTTGACAGGTTTGTACACACAAGTGACGTGAAGAAATGCTGTTTTTATCTGAAAAGCACACTTTACAACAGAAGAAACTACACCCCTGTCCGATATCACTTAGATGTTAAATTATTCAAATTTGTCTCACATTTCAATAACTCTATTATTGCTATATAATAACAACTATATATTATTTTGAAGCTGAACAATGTGCTTTTTCCACTTGTAAAAAATAAAAGAACAAAAGATTAGAATGGCTATTTTGAAAACGTAGAAACTCTAGTTAATGCATGTGTAATGCAGCAGAACCTTTTCAATTTTGGACCTAAGGTCTGTGTCTATCTGCATGTTCGCATCACTGCTCCGCCGGGAAAAAAATGCTAGACACACTGAAAAACTGAAACAACAGTAAACAGGTGTTACAGAATGAGACAAAATCAGAGTCTGAAATAATTTATTGTTTAGAGCTTTGGTTATTCTGCTAAAATAGCACCACAGACATTGTGCTATATGCACAATATCACTGTGAAAAACAGATTAGCAGTGCTTCAGACTTGGAAGAATGATTATAAATGAAAATGTGAGTTTATGTGACAGTTTGGACAGTGTGAATTATATTGCTTTCCACCATCCTCAATGAACTGTGATAAGAAAAAACTCTTGCTTGCTGTTTGGTGCAAAACTGCAAGATCATAATTTGCTAACAAAGTGAAAAAAGCCTGACAAATATTAAAAGCACATTCTTTGTTCAGATGAAACAAACATACATTTGTTTTGCTAAGATGGGGTCCAGCATGTTTGGTGTGAACCTGGCCAATAGTACCACAATGAATGCATAGTCCTGACAGTGAAGCACGGAGATGGAAGTGTGATGATATGGGACTGCACAAGTGCAAAAGGTGTTTGGGGTTAGGGTTAGGGGCTTGGGGGAATGACATTTCTAGATAGCGCCATGAATGCCTGTAGAAAGTCCTAAATACTGGCTGACGACAACTTCCAAGTGAAAGGCAGAGCTAAAAGAGTAGACTCAAGAATGGCAGAACATCTCTGCAGAAGTCTTTTTCCAACACTGGTGTCCTCCATGCCTGGTTGTTTTTGACATCAAAATTAAAAGTGGACAAGAAAAAGTAAGAGATCTTAATCTCAGTAATGAAAAGTGTAATTTTTTTTGTCTGTTTTGTGTCTGTATTTTTAATGTAGTACATCTAAACTCAGTTTTTAATTTGACATGAGGGGCACATACCATAGTGTTCCACTTTTTAAAAAATGCACTTACTGTAAGAATGTACAATTTTTAGTCATTTGACATTTAGATGATATTGCACAGTTGATGTACTGTAAGTTTTGTGGAGTGTATTTGACAACACAGTGACAGTCTCAATGTTGTGCTTCACAGCTTGAAGAAAGATGCTTATGAAGCAGAGATCCAAAACCTGCTCAAGTAAGTAAAATGTGTTGTTGCTCTGGTAATAAAACACAAAAATGGATAGCATGGTTGATGTATTGGTGTGTGTGTGTGTGTGTGTGTGTGTGATCCCAGAGAGGCAGAGGTGCTGGACCACACTAAAAACCCATGTGAGGATTCGTTCCTGCCAGACTACGAGGGGAGGATCTACGTTATGTTCATTAAGATGGAAACTGAGACAGACACGTCCACTTGGACAGAGCTTGCCAAGGTACGCTTGTTTACATCATGCTCATGACGGCTCGTTTCCCCTGTTTTTGACAGATGAAATTAGCCTGCCATAAGGAACAGAGTAATTGCCTGTCTTTGCCATCTGTTCAGTGCCTGCACGTTTGGGACCTGGATGTACGGGGATATCACAGAGGCCTGTGGCGGCTCTTTAGAAAAAGAAATCATGTCTTGGTTGTGGCTGTGCCAATCTCCCCATACTCGTAAGTAATGTTTAAATGACGTGCGTTTAAATAAATGTTGGAACCTGCATGGTGGTGCAGACCCAAACTTGACATGCAAAACGAGCCTTAATGAAGATGTCCACCTATGCATAAACCCAGTGTAGTATAAACAGGACATTGTATATGTGTATATGTGTGCTTTGAACTGTATAATGCTGCAATACATGCATAGTTGGAATAGCTTTGGTGTCACTAATGTTTCAAAGGCTATCTTAGAGACGGGAGAGATCGAGTACATGACATGTAATATCCATTTTTGTTAATGTCCAGTTATCTGTGCACCAATGCACTTTACTTCATGATATGTAGAAACTGCAGTCCTCTGTCAGTGTGGATACATTTAGGAGATGGTTTCCAATGCATTGAAAGTATTGGACAGTGCTCAAAGCCCAGTACATGAACAGTTATGTTGCTGGAATTTAGTTTATTATTAGAACATGTAATTTATGAGTTTGGTTTAATTATGTTGTTAGTCGTTGTACTGTTGCTTCCTGGAAGCTAATTGTTCTATGAGTAAGAAATCTATTGGAAGAGAGTGTCTTATTTTTACGTTCCAGCCAAGGTTGTAACATAAACAGCCAAGCAGCAGCAACACAGACAGCGGTACTGAGAACATCTGAAGTGTTTCTGTTCATTCAGACACATCTGAAGTGGATGACAGAAAGTAAATACAAAGAGAAAGCCTGACAGGAAGAGTCGTCCGTAGAGAAGTCTCAAGAATAAGGCCAAGTAATCACAAGCTTCAGAACTGTACATGATTTAATTTGCATTTACAATGACCCCACTTATGGAGGACAAAGACCTGATGTGAAACATGACCTCACATGTAAATCCTCCTGGCTCCCATTTTTTATCCTGGCTTATACGCTTGTATGACTTTGATCTGTTATAAAATGTATACAGTAAGCTAGTGTACAAAAACAGGAACATTTGCGAAAGAAAACAACCTCAGAGCTTTTTAGTCACAACAACATAACAGAAATTTATAGAGTATAAAAGATGCGTGGCCATAAAGATACTGATAACAAATAAGTCTCCATTACTGCTCTTGTCTTTTACCGTTGTCTGCTCTCTATATCTGCCCTCTTATCTGTTCTTCCCTTTTTTGTTTATGACCAGTGTGAAGAAACCAGCCAGTGTCACTCCAATTCACTTAGAGCCTCCTCCCAAAGAAGAGGGAGCACCAGTGGAACAAATCTAGACCTGGTGTTTTATTTACAGCCACAAGCATTTCAACCAGCCCAGGCCTTAACATGTTGTGTATTCTCGACAACTACTACTAATAATCCGGCATGGGGCTAACAGCTAAAGTCTGACTTTTCCTAGAAATTGAACTTGTGTACCAGAGAATAGCCTGGAAATGGAGTCCCTTTTTCCCCTCCTTTTTTTTTTTTTTTTTTTTTTTGCAATAAGTAGCTGTGCTAAATCCGTCCAACAGGTTGAAGAGTTGCGGTGATGCAAAGACCACTTTTGGTTAATGGTGACTTTACAACCAAAACGGTTTGGTGATCTGTCAACAACTGTTCTTTTCATTCCTGTGATAACTGTGGGTTGATCCATGGCATACTTTGATTTCAAGTTTTTTGACTGAAAATGGTACAACTGACACACTCAACATAATTTAGGCACTTTTATTCATAGTTTTTGTATTTTTTCCACTACTGAATGTGCTATCCAACTTGTACATATCTTTTAACTTATCTATATTTATTTTACATCCGTTAGTCAAGTTTTTGTGGTTTGTTTGGTTTTTTCAAAATCCACTTTTATCAAGGTTAGTGCTTTTTTAAGAGCCTAATGTTTACAGATAATGAAATAATATTGTACATGCATGTCTATTTTTAACGACAATTTAAAGGGTCGGCATATTTTTCAAAGTCGGATTCAGACTGAAGAAGCCCTGTGGGTTTTTACTGTTATTGACTGCTTAGGTCAGTTGCCTCACATTAGGTTTAATGAGGGAATGTAAATGGTGGCTGAGAGACAGAAAGCTGAGAAATTTTTACAGTTTTAACATGATACATTATAGAAATGGTAGCTTAGTAACACATAATGTGTATTCTGATAACAGTGATGCTTTCCCATGATAGGTGCAAACAAAACAAAAAAAACAACAAAGAGCTTCTGGATGGACATTTCATTAGAGCTGAGCGTTGTGCTTGGACACAATGTCAATAGCACAGAAAGCTTAATTTTATTGATTTTTTTGTTATCAAGAGGAGAAGTAATGTAACCTTTTCTGTGCTTTTTGGTTATATTTAGGTAAAGTTCTCAGACAGTCTTGCATCTGTCCGTTAACAAAAGCCTGGGGCACTCAATTTCATCAGAGATTGTAAAGAAAATGAAAGATGATCATCATGGTCAAAGGTCTTGCTGGTCTCTCTGATACAACTGGATGAAGATAGATGAACTGAGAAGCATGATGCATGCAAGCATCCTTTGACCTTTTTATCATGTGCCAGTATAGTGACAACATAAGAATTCAACTCTGGACAGTTGACTCTGTAAACTGTGCTCATTACACAACTAGGGACATTTGAAACCTAGACCTGAACTTACACAACTGAAGAATAGTGCAAAACTCAAAACTCTTTTTCTGTGTTGCTCAATTATTTGCTTTTTTAATTTTAAAAAGTGTGGTTTTATTTTAAATAGTGAGTATTTTTCTGGAGGCCTTGCAAGCTGAATGCTGCTGGCAGGTTTTGCTGCACGCATATGTTAATGCTGTGTATTATTTTTAAGAATTAACTTGATTTCTTGGTGGTGCCTGTCAGTTTTGGTGTCTCTCAACCATCGCTGAAGCCAGAGGCTCCCTAATTTCCATCCCCAGTACGTAGAGATATCAGTTAGGAAAATATGTATAAGCAGAATATAAAAATCCTGATCTCAGTGCTGCTGAGTTACTACTTACCAGAATTACACTTCTGTGTTTTATGACTTGAAACAAGTGCTGTGATCAAATATTATCAGCTTGAACTCATGTTTGTTCCACATTTTCTTTTGTTTTATTCTTTCATTGTACTGTCCTCCATGTCAGAGTGGTGAAAAGGTTGATAGGTTTGTTCTAAAATATTGTTGCACAGATTTAGTGTCCTAAACTGAAAATGAAAATTTGCTCAGAACCTGAGCATTTTTCAAAATGCAAATTGTTCTCTCATAATCATGTGATACAAAATACTTCCTCTGGTAAAAGCAATGTATACGATGTTTATCAGAAAGTGATAGGTAAGCATAATCAGTTTTAAACCATGATTCAACTTTTTTCTTTTAGACTTTAGCATTCAAGATCAGTATGTTAACTGTTAACACATACAGAGCTGAACAATTTATTACAACTTATTAACTGTGTTTGCATCTGTCAACAGCTATAACTCCTTATAAAACATCTGATTATTGTTTAACAGGTTTTGAATATTTGAACATATTCTAACCTAACTGTACTCATATATACTGCTTGCACCTACATTCAGCTAGTAAGAGTGTTGCTGTTCATATATATGTTAGCAAGCATTTGTGATTTGTTACTACGAATAATGGCTGCTTCATACAAAACGGTATAGTTGATTACAAATAAGTATTTCTGAACTGTGTGTTTATATCAGATTAAAAATACACTATATTGACTCATAAATGATTTAGAAATCATTAATATACTGATTATCAATCCTAAATAAGATAGATTCATGGATAGATTCATATAAAGTGTTACCAAAGTCTGAATAAAATCTTTTTAGCATCAATTTCAGTTGATTTCTAACCACTTCAAACTAAAAGTGTTTTTATGTGAGAAGACACTGAGGTCAGTTTGTTTTCATATCAGACAACACTGGTGTGTGTGCTGTTTGTGTGTGTGTCACATAATAATGCCGCTCAATTGGTACCTGCAGTCTTTTCATTTTAAAGTATGTGTTTGTATAATGAAACCACCACATCTGATTATATATCTCTAGTCAGGCAATGCAATCAGACAGAAACTCATACACAGCAGTATTGCTTCATGTGTTATGACTGAATTCAGTTTCATTAGTGTACCACGGGACTGAAAAATGACCAAGGAAAATCTACCAACTCTTCAACCTACACTTTATTTATATTTTTTTTGGTCATTTACTTCATAGTGGCACACTTACTTCTATGAATTACGAAGAAAAAGATGAACTGAAATTATCATTTGCTCAGAAAATCAGTTTGCTTTGTCCAAAGCTGTGATATAAATTGGAAAAATGGAACGTACCTTGTATGTGTGACAGTAAGGATTTTTAGACATATTCTAAGTTTCGTATATGATTTGACAGGAATAAGTTTCTTTTTCTTGGAAATGAATAAAGATATTTTTTACAGAGTTTTTCTTACAGGTTTTTTTTTTTCTCTTCAAGACCATAGGTCAGATTTTTGTATTTGTGTGACCTTGTGCTGCCTGCAGATTTCCCACAAGACCTTCAGGCAAAGCAATGGTGAGAGGACACCTATATGTCAAGGGAAATGTATGCAAATCCTCAGGACTCATTGGATTTCTCTGTCCACTGTGGCTAACCAAGGACAAAAGAGGTTTCTGCTCTTTGAATTCCAGCTTCAGGGCTCCAGGGCTACTGTAAATGGTCAAAGTCAAGTTATTACTGCACTGTTTGGTTCTGTAAGATGGTGATTTTCAATTCAATTTTTTTATATAGTGCCAATTCCAGGTCATATTGTCTCAAGATGCTTTACAGAACCCATATGCCTGAACCCCCAGAGCAAGCCCTAAGGCCACAGTGGCAAGAAAAAACTCCCCTTTAATGGGAAGAAATCTTGAGCAGAACCCAGCTCTTTGTACGGGGGGACCCATCTGCTGCTGGCCGGCAGGTAGAGGGAGACAAGGAAGGGGAGATGGAGGGGAAGTGGGAGGGATGGAAGAAGAGGTGGGTGGGGAACAAGGAACATATAACACAATTGGATACATGTATGATAAGCTAGATGATACATACATGGTACAAGCTAACACTGAAACAGACTCCTAAGTTTACTGTTATGATGTACGGCTCTGGCATAAATATACTACATATATAGCTGGTAGTAAAGTTCAAACAGCGTGTAGATGAGCATATCAAGTATAGTGAGGATGATGCAGAGTAGACTGGTGGAAATGGACAGTGGGTTGGAGGAAGTTGCAGCATCCCACAGTGGACATGATGGAGACTAAGCCAGTTGGTGGGACATCAACAGCAGATCTGAAGCATCTAGCTGTGGGACCAGGAGACACTCGGAGAAAGGACACAGGGAGAAACAGAGTGAGTGTAATGCAATAACGATATATATAGTAAATACATAGGTAAATGAGAGAAGGGCCCCCAGCAGCCTAGGCCTAGCACAGCGTAACTAGGGCAGAACTAAGGGACGTCGAAAGTCAGTTGTGGAAATGAAGACTCCTACTGACCCCCTCAGAGTCACCCGAGTCAGCCGTAACTACAAGATTTGTCAAAAAGGAAGGTTTTAAGCCTGGTCTTAAAAATAGAGAGGGTGTCTGCCTCCAAAACCCAAACTGGGAGCTGGTTCCACAGGAGAGGTGCCTGATAATTGAAGGCTCTGCCTCCTATTCTACTTTTAGAGATTCTAGGAACAACAAGTAAGCCTGCAGTCTGAGAGCGAAGATCTCTGCTAGGATAATATGATACTATCAGGTCTTTAAGATATGATGGAGATTGGTTGTTAAGAGCTTTATATGTCAGAAGAAGGATTTTGAATTCTATTCTAGATTTCACAGGTAGCCAATGAAGACAAGCCAGTATAGGAGAAATATGGTCTCTCTTGCTAACTCCTGTCAGTACTCTTTCTGCAGCGTTTTGGATTAAATGTAGGTGTTTCAGAGAGCTATTTGGACAGTCTGATAGTAAGGAATTGCAATAGTCAAGCCTGGAAGTAACAAATGCATCTTCCAATATTTGGAAGATCTCCATCTTCCAAACAGTCTTTTGTCTCTCTTTCGTCCACTGGCTGTGTGTGTGAGAGAATTTTCCTTTGTTTAACCCTTTGATGCATAACCTGGGTCAAAAGTGACCCAAATCCAATGGAAAATGGGTATCTCCTGATGTGGTCTATGCATCAAAGGGTTAAACGTGCATATTCCACACTACTGCCAGGCATGTGCATTATTGCCCTTGTTGGGTAGTCAGCTCAGCACATAGGCATCAATTTTGTAAGCTCCCTTCTAACTCCAAAAACATTTATTTCATTGTCAGTCCCAACTGATGTTAAATTAGATGACACTTAGGCAATTTTATACATTTTGGACATCTCTTGCTGGATCCAAAAAAGGCTGTGTTGACATTCAGTAGCACTCCCGAGATCTGCAAGCAGATTTTGATATGTGAAATTGTTGGAGTTCCCCATAAAAAAAACAAAAAAAAAACAAAACCTTCTCAAAGAAGATGTAATAGTTCTTATATTAGGATATGGGACTAATAAAAACATTTTTGGTAACATTTGTATTACTTATTAAATTCAAATCAATTCAGTTCAAAAATATGTATTTGTCCCCTGGGGGCAATTTAAGAGACACAGAGCTGGATCAATAAATAATTTAAGGTGCAGATGCATGTTCTTAATGTGTGGATTGTTGGTTTGATTATAATTTTTTACCCGACATAATACAGGTGAGATTTGAGAAAAATATTACAATAAATGTTACTGAGCAACAAACACAAGCAGTCAGATAGAAAGGGTGGAGGTAAACAGTTTTTCCAAATTATTCAAACCACATCAGGTCAAACTAAATGCGAGCTCACCTGAAATGTCAAAGGTAATTCCTGATAGCACAGAACTACATCATGTCAACAGGTCAAAACCTGGAGCTGAAATAAAAATGGACACTCTGGGCATTTATATATAGTTATATATGTTTATTTGCAAAATGTCTGAACCTGATTGCTTGTGCTTCTTGACGTATTTGATTTTTTTTTAGCGATTGTGCTGTGCTAAAACAGGACTAAAGATCTAATGAAGTAACATGGTCTTTTTTGTGTACGTTGTCCGTTCTGATAAGCAATAGCTCAGGGTACATAGACACTGACCCAGGTGAGCAGGAGTGATTTATCCATCTGATCAACAGTAGCCAAGGTAATTGTCATGATGTCTGCCATCCATCCATCCATCCATCCATCCATCCATCCATCCATCCATCCATCAATTTTCTTCTGCTTATCTGGGGTATGGTTGCGGTGGCAGCAGGCAAAGCAGGTCATTCCAGACGCCCCTCCCTTTAGCAACGGTTTCCAGCTCTGCCTGGGGGATCCCGAGGTGTTCCCAGGCCAGATGAGATGCATAATCCCTCCAGCAGGTTCTGGATCTACCCCAGGGTCTCCTCCCAGGCGGACATGCTCAGAAAACCTCCAAAGGAAATCTCTCCGGAGGCATCCGAATCAGATGTCCAAACCACCTCAACTGGAGCAGTGGCTCTACTCCGAGCTCCCTCTGGATGTCTGAGCTTCTCACCGTATCTCTAAGGCTGAGCCCAGCCACCCTGTGCACCAAGCTCATTTCGGCCGCTTATACCTGCAATCTCATTCATTCTCTGTCTGAACAATGACCATATCGAACTACAATTTCAAAAGCACAGTCAGGCAGAACAGCTGCAGCTGCTCACAGTCTGCAGCTAGTTGCTATCAAAAACTGCCCCATTATAATGAGTATTTAGCATTAATTGCCATATTTTTCATCTTTCTGTAGTATCCATAGTTTCCCTTAACTAGCAGTAGTTTGTGACTGAACTAGATCAACACACCAAATGTAGATCAGAAGGTTGAATAGTCTACATATACAGTATATAACTGTATCTAAATCTAAACTTTCTGTGAGGGAATGCAAATAATATTGCTTGGTGTAGTGGACATCTCAGTCAACCTGGTTGGTGCCTCTTTTGATGAGAGCCAATTTAAAACATGTACTTCATGTTATAGAGGGAACACAAAAATTAAATCCAAATTAGATTCTTTTAATCAAAACTATGAGTTAAAAGTTACCAAAAAGCAAAGGAAAAGACAGAATGTGCTGAATAATCTCAGGATCCAGAAAAGAAATTCAGAGAACGATCACACAATAATGCATGTAATGAATGTTTGAAACATTTTATTGCCAAATTAGATATTTTTACTCTTTGTAGCTACTCTTGTAACTTTTTACTATATGTAAAAGAACATTTTTAGGAAAATACCCTAAACATGACTGAAAACAAACAGTCAAAAAAGAGAATGTGAGTGGCAGAACAACAAGACCACCCTAAATAATGATTTAAATAGTCAACCACATGATCTATCATTGTTATACCCATTGTGTTTTCTGTGAAGGAGCCTCAGCTGACTCTGTTGTCCAGGTGACAGTACAAGTACATGGACACAATCATGGCAGCAATCTGGAAAAACACAACAACTTGTAAATCCAAAGGTTTGGAAAATTAAAATATTTATTTAAACCATACTGATTGTGTAGTTGATAAATGCTGTTTTGGTTATCTCAGATGACACAAAAGTTTCTCAAGAATAGTCAAAAAAAACTTGACAAGTCCTCTTAGACCCACTTGTTTCCACCAAAACCTATATCCTAAAAATATTATAGGGTAAAGGTTAATAATAATAATTTCAATAATTTTATTCTAAAAATAAAAACTAACCCACAGAAGTGACATACTTGAAGGTCTTGCACTTGGTTTAAAGGTCACTCTCTTTTACTGCCATTCATATTGAATGCTGAATATTTCTTATATTTCTTATATTGTTTTCTTAAATTTCTCATATTCAGCTTCTCCTGCTGCTTCTCATAGCATAAATGTATTTTCTATATGTCTTGAGTAGCTACTGTCTGATTGAGGGCCGTCATTTTTCTTTGACATTCTCATAACTGCATAGAACTATCCAGCTCATATAGGTGTATAATGTTTCCCTAATTAGGTTACACTGTTTGGCAAATAGTTCAACACGGGGTTGAGATTTTGCTCTCTACAACACAATAACCCCACAGATGGAGGTCTTTCATCTGGGATTTTTAGGTTCTTTGATACAATTTTAACCCTTAAGCACTGATTTTAAAAAGTTAAACGAAGGTCCTCAAAGACAAAAATCTCCACATCGAAAACAATACCAAAAAAACATTACATATTAATATCATTTTCACTTCCAATGACTTATCTCTTTTGATCTATATCAGTCCTGATCATTATTACCAAATATTTATTCATTTTCAGGTTTTTAACCTTTTCAATGGCAGCTTGTTTGCATGCTGCTGTTTTTTTACGGAATGAATTAAAATGAATTATTGTCTATAACATAAGTGGTAAAGGGACAATTCAGTTTTGGATTATTACAGGCTTGTTGGTACAAGAGTATCCAGCTACAAAAATGCACACATCTCCATCATATATTCACCCCCCCCACCCCCCGAACACACACACACACACACACACACACACACACACACACACACACACACACACACACACACACACACACACACACACACACACACACACACACACACACACACCACACACTGTGATATCCCTACCAGCATCCCCAAACCATTTTAGTTGTAAACCTTTTTCACTTGGCGTCAGCGCTCCATAATATAGCAGGGAGCCTGTATTTGCTCCATGGGCCAAATATGAAAAAACATTAAAATGACAATTTCGAAGCCAAAGCTCCAGAATGTGTAATGGCCAGGGAATCAAAGATAGCAGCTATAATGGGTTTCAATGAGGAAATTTTGTCCTTAATAATACACTGTGTATACAAAATTGTTACACTTGGGACCTTAATGCATCATAGGGGCTGAGGTTAAAATTTCAAAATTCCCCTAAAATACACACCTTTACCAAATTGTATGCCAAAAGTAGAAAAATAGCCAACAATATCTAAGATAAGATAAGATAAGTCCTTTATTTCTCCCCACGCCAGGGGAAATTCACATTGTTACAGCAGCTTATGTAGCAATAGACGTAGTAATAGACAAATCAAAAATGAAAATAACAAAAACGTCCACATGGGTGCATGAGAGTTAAGCACTATCGGCCAAAGTGATCACACTGACATTTTCATGAGAATTTAGCTTTTCCCTTTCATTTGTTTTACCTCTAACACTCCAGTTCCTGTTGCGATTCCTCCCACAGTGTTGGCATGCTCTTTGAGGAGCTCCAGGATTTGTTCAAAACAGCCCTGAGGAGGAAAGTATTTGTCCAATAAAAATGTCATTTCTACACAATACACACATTAGACAATCTTGGCAGGTGCCAGTGGAGCAAATCTTAAGCTTTTGCTATGTTTCAGTGTATTACACGTTCCTACCCTAAGTAAATTAGGGTTGGCTGCAACTAGTATTGTCTATATAGCAAAACATATCTATCAGTGAATCTATTAAATGATTTTTCCACTCAGTCAATTTAGTCAACCATTTGGTCATATTTAATATTAAAATAATGAAAGATCTGCTAATTCATGCATTGCAGTGAAATTTGGTACAGGCATTCATGGACCTGTCAGGAAGAATTGTAATCTCCTTACGGATTGCGTGACCTTCCTTCTAGCAACACAATTAATACTTTGACTTATGACCAAATACCATCCATCCATCCATTATCTATACACCGCTTAATCCTCACTAGGGTCGCGGGGGGGGCTGGAGCCTATCCCAGCTGACTCGGGCGAAGGCAGGGGACACCCTGGACAGGTCGCCAGTCTGTCGCAGGGCTACATATATAGACAAACAATCACTCTCACATTCACACCTACGGGCAATTTAGAATAATCAATTAACCTCAGCATATTTTTGGACTGTGGGAGGAAGCCGGAGTACCCGGAGAGAACCCACGCATGCACAGGGAGAACATGCAAACTCCATGCAGAAAGATCCCGGGAAAGCCGGGATGCGAACCAGGGACCTTCTTGCTGCAAGGCGAAAGTGCTAACCACTACGCCACTGTGCAGCCCTGACCAAATACCATAAAACTAATATTATTCACCAGCTTCAGCTGTATGTTGTAGTTAGTGCCAGTTAGCAAATGGTAGCATGCTAAACTAAGTCAGTGAAGATTGGAAACAATATACCTGCTAAACATCGGCATGTTAAAATTGTTGTTTGCATAGTAAAATGATTTTGATGATCTTTGCATTTAGCTCAAAGAACCACTTTGTCTTATTGCAGTTTCTCAGAGCTATATGGCTGTAGACTTAAAAAGATTAATCCATATTCAGTCACTAGTTCATTAGAGACAACAGGGTAAAACGAATGCAGTCTTAAAATACAAGTGTGCAGTATATCCTATATTTATGAATTAATGTTAGAATGTTTTTACTGAAGCCGTTTTACATTCAGTTTAATTACTGTAGATACTATAGAATGTGCTACGTTTAAATTGTATTGGACTATACTGAGAGGCATGCCTAATATTTTGGCCTCCCGCTTTTATGTTAATGAACGTACACTCAAGAGTTTTTCATTTCACCTGCACAGTGCTGCGCTCTGCTTCTGCTAGACTGCAGGGGAGGCTGTTGGTCCAGCAGCAGCTGGGTGGCAGGCTGCTTCCATTCTCCTTTTCAAACTGAGAGCCCACAAAATCAGAGTAGTTGGAGAAACCACAACACTGTAGCTGAGAGGGGGATGAAAATGCACAGTTAACACTTGAGTAGACAGTTTTATGCAGTTAATAATGGTTTTAATTTACAAAAATTAGACATTTTACTCTGCTTTTCTGTCAGTAAACTATTCACTGAAACAATCAGTAAATTTCATGTTGTCACCTCAGATGTTGCTATGTGTTGTGCATTTATTTTCAGAAAAAAATCAATGCTGACTGTTTTGTATTTACAGGCTTTGGTCTCAAAAATTATTAAACCCCTGATAACCATTAGTGAAATCTATTATTTTAAGTAATGATTACATTCTGTGGGCAGCATCACATTGCTTAGAGTTTTACAAATAAAACTTTTGGAAGCTTTGAGCACTATAAATTCGATTCACCTAAAACAGAATACTACGGTGGCCGCGAGGTGCAAACCAAATTTACATAATGCAAAACACTTTTACAACCTCCAAGACAAATTTACAAGCGACAAAACACTTTTACAAGTCCAAAAACACTTTTACAAGTCCGAAAACACTTTTACAAGTCTGAAAACACTTTTACAAGTCCGAAAACACTTTTACAAATCCAAATGTAACCGGAAAGGTACTGTCCCAACTCCGGGATTGAACCGGAAGTGACGACGAGGAGCGGCTAATGCACTCTGTCGGTCTGATCTGCGCCATTTAAACACTCTAAAGACCGACCACATGAAAAACAAAACCGTATGTTCCCCACAAAACGGGCAAAACATCACCCGCTCGCTGTCCGTTGCATTAGCCGCTCCTCGTTGTCACTTCCGGTTCAATCTCGGAGTTGGGACATTCCCTTTCCGGTTACATTTGGATTTGTAAAAGTGTTTTGTCTCTTGTAAATTTGTCTTGGAGGTTGTAAAAGTGTTTTGCACTATGTAAATTTGGAATTTGGATTTGTAAAAGTGTTTTTGGACTTGTAAAAGTGTTTTGTCGCTTGTAAATTTGTCTTGGAGGTTGTAAAAGTGTTTTGCATTATGTAAATTTGGTTTGCACCTCTCGGCCACCGTAGAATACACAACAAAAATGATTTGCTTTGCTTGATGCAATACAAGTTTGTTTTTCCTCAAATACAAAACAAGCTCTAACATTATTCACTTTTTTATACATTGCTAATGTAAATGTAACATCTGTTAACCTGTCACACTATTAGTGATTGAAGTCTCTTTAGCAGTGAGTCAGGAGAGATAAAAGATGGATGCTAACTGAGTTACCTAAGCTGAAGCTATTGTCAGCAGGATAGATGACATGAAGCTGACAAATTTTATTAACAATGCAGGGTTACAAAATATTAGCTTTGCAGTTTATCCCAATACAGTTTGTTTAGGCTTTGTTATGAGTGCAACTCAGAGAAGGATACGGTGTGACACTGTTACAAAAGCTACATTTACTGTTTGTGAAATAAAGTCAGACTGTAAAGATTCGAACAGGTACACATCCTTTGTTCTTTAAAACCTATAATAAATAATGGATGCTGCATTAAACCTATCTTCAAACCAAATAAGTTTACAGAAATATAGGAAGAAATGTGTGGGAGATATTTTTACTTTACGTCTAATAAACAGTGGCCAACATTGAGGAGTTTAGTAGGCTTGTCAGATACAAAATGATCACCCCTAATAGTGTAATATCCTTTACAATCAATGACTACAGCCTTCAAAATTCAGCATTTATCACTGCAGTTACTGTCAGTTCTTTTTTTGTTGTGGAATCTCTCTGTATTTAATCTGGCCTTCAGCTTAAAAAGATTTAGATCAGAAGAGTGGCTCCACCAGTTGAGGTTATTTCACCTCTGCAGCTCTTTGGATACTTGCTACAGGTATGAACAAAAGATTTCATACACTTGTAAAGACCATGTATATCACGACAGTCTTGAATGTCCAATGATCTCTGTAACTCAAAATTTCCCATGATGGAATCATCAAAAATCCATGCATCTTTCTCAGTAAAATAATTGTGCACTTGGATTCTTTCATAGATTATTATCACTCTTCTGGAAATGCGACAAAATCTGCTGGGTCAGAAACATATGGACAGCAATGCTAATATATGGTCAAATGTCCTTTGGGTATTTTCAAAGGTCTCTGGCAAGCTTCTGACAATATCTTTTACAACTTCTCCTGACACAATTGGTAAAGTTAAAGAAACCTTGTTAGCTTTCTGACACAGAATTGTTTTCTCAGCACAGTCCACAGTGTCTCAGTGAGGTTTAAGTCAGGACTTAACCACCACTTTCTTCACTTGATGCCATTATCGTGTTAGAACAACCAACTGCATCCAAGACCCAACCTTTTGGAGAATGGTTTTCCTGAAGACTGTAGAGGTAGTAGTCCTTCATTATTCCATTTACTTTGTGTAAAGCACCAGTGCCATTGGCAGCAAAACAGCTTCAGAACATATTTTCATTTGACTGTGGATACTGACAGCTGTGTTTCACCAGCTTGTAATTCAATGCAGACCTGCCTTTTAGTGATTCGTGGTTGACGCTTGACCATCCTAACCAATTGTCCCTTAGCAGCAGGTGATAGTTTGTGTTTTCTTCCTGACTGTGACACAACTGTACCATGCACTTTATACTTGCAAACAACTGTTTGCACAGATGATTTTGTGTCACATGTGAAGTGTTTAATATTGACTGAGTTGACCATGTGTAAAATCTGGCACCATAAGTAACATTAGTTTTCGAGTTAAAAATTCTTAAAGAAGATTGAATCGTATTGATTTTTGTGTCGTTTTCTTTGCACCAATCTGTGAAACTATGTTTGAAGTGCCATAACCTGAGAAACAATGTAGCTACAGTAGAATTTTACAGGGTCATTGATACACTCCCCTCCAAAAGAATTGGAACAGGGAGGCCAATTTCTTTATTTCTGCTGTATACTGAGAACATTTGGGTTTGGGATTTGGGATGCAAATACCTGGGAAAAAAAGCTAAAATGTTGATCTGTTGCCTCACATTCATCTGTTGATGTCAAACCCAAATGTTTTCAGTCTACAGCGAAAATAAAGGATTTGACCTCACTGTTCCAATATTTTTGGAGAGGAGTGTATGAACATATATGATCTTCAGTGGTACAACCCTTTGATAGAACAATACAAACCAATTATATGATGGTGCAAACTTGGTCAAAAAATGCCAACATTTCTGTCTACTCTGATATTTCACCAACCATAAAACCTTTATTTGTCACCCCAAGAGGCCTTGTTTTTTCCCCTTGTGATTGGGACCAATAGAAGCTTTAAAAATGTAAAATATAGGGCCAGTCAGAGGCATACTTTACGAGAAAAAACATATTGAAATTCAGTTTATTGCATTTATGGTCAATATTTGAACAATCATTGAGCAAATATGATAGGTGAGACCAGTTTTTCAAAACTTTCATGAATTGATGTAAAATGACCCCATTGTGTTTGTGGCTGAGTCTAACAAGTGTATCAAATGGACCCTGTTGGACCTGAGTCAGCAGCTGTACTCTATTTTAATGATTCAGAAGAAGTTAAGAGGCCATGCCACTAAGAAAATTTGATGACCGCAGTTTTCTGCGTCACCAAAACTAATCGTTCAAGTTGTTGTTTGTATATTTTTGAAACAGCAAATGTTGTCATAATTCTAGAAGACCTGTAATAAACCTATGAAAGAGCCAAAATGCATGATTGTTTTATATTTTCATGTTTTGTGAAAAGGACACATTGTTTTCACTGAAGTTTCAATGATTCCATCATCAAATATTTAGAGTTATAGGAGTCGTTGGAAATTCAAGACTGCCATGATTTACATGGTCTTTACAAGGGTATGTAAACTTTGTTCAAGGCTGTACATATTATACCTCTATCATGGTGGTGTTCCAGATCTTGGTGACCACAGGATCACTGCCATAGTCTCTTTGTAAAGCAGGAATTGCCCACACTCTGAGGATCCCCTCAGCCTGTGGAAAACACATGCATGCACGAATACACACCTGTGAGTAGCCTACTTAGATTACATTCCCTAACCTTGACACACACCTGGCTCAAACTTTGCTCTCTTTGCTTTCTGGGACACCCATGAACGTAGATTATTGCGCCTATTGGGGTTCTCCAGATTTTCCAGTTAATCACGGAGGTTCTCCACCTTAGGTGGCTAGCAATACAATACAATACAATACAATACAATACAATACAATACAATACAATACAATACAATGACTTTATTAATCCCCAAAGGGAAATTCAATTGTCTGGTGTCATCTGTTTACTTTTGAATTAAATAGTGTGATTGATGTCCTCACCTTCAAAATTATCCACATTTTTCAACGTCTTCATTTGCCGAAATGTTCAAATATTGATAAAATGTTCTCCTTGTATTCTGGTATATCCTTACATTCTAAAATGGCCTCTCTATTTTACATATCCTATTTTCCTAAACAGTCTTTCTGTATTTCTCTAAAATATCCTCACTTTCTAAAATTTTTTCATTGTCTAAAAGGCAGAGGTAGGTAGATTAGCCAAAGAAATTGTACTCAATTAAGAGTAATGTTAATTCAAAATAATTTCACTCAAGTAGAAGTAAAAAGTAGTCATCCAAAAAATTACTCAAGTAAGAGTAAAAAAGTATTTGGTGAAAAGACTACTCAAGTCCTGAGTAACTGTTTGATTGCAATGTCTGATTTATTTTTTAAGAAATGATGTGATCAGACAGACAAAAATGTAAAATAATGTGCAAACTCTGGTATTTCCAAATAATAAAATAAAAAAAATTGCAAAAATAAATAACATCTTTACAAAATATCAAGTTAAGGCACAAGAAACACAAATCTCAGTTTTTCACCACAAAGCTTTTGAAACAAATACCTGTAGTATGGCAACATTTTTATGTTTGAACAGTGCAAACTATTTCCAGTGACAAGATATACTGTATGCTGTAAACCCCCCGTCCTCGCTGTATCACGTGGACCTATCAAGCCTGATGTCACCGTTCACTTCACCTGTGTTAGTAAACAGAAGACGAAAGCTGAAGACATCAATGCTAATGCTATGCTAATGTTCTCAGACTCCGAAGCAAGATCAAATTTCTCGAAAATGCATTTTTTTCATTCCATTTCTGCTACGTGTGTAGAATTTGTGCCGCTATGCTGCCACAGTTCGTATGAGGTCATGTGACTGCAGGTGAAACACAGTCACGTGATTATTGTTGCTTCATCTGATTGGTGAAACACAGTCATATGGTAGATCCATTGCGGGCATCTCTCTGGCAAAATAAAGCAGATCTAATGTGGTAAATAAGAAAATAACGAGTCGAGTGTAGCCCAGTGTAACGGAGTAAGAGTAGCGTTTCTTCTTCACAAATTTACTGAAGAAAAATAAAAAAGTATGGCAGAGTAAAACTACTCTCAGAGTACATTTTTTTCAAAAAGTTACTCAAGTAAATGTAATGGAGTAAATATAACTTGTTACTACCCACCTCTGCTAAAAGGTCACAATTTTTCTGAACAGCCGTTACATTCTGAAACTATTACTGAAATGTCCTAGTCGTCCAAAAACATATGTGTTCCTAAACTGTCCTTGCCCTCTAAAATTTTCTATTCAAAAATATAGTCAATTTTCAAAGCTTTCTCCACTCTGCAAAGCTGTCCTCTTCTTTCAAAAATGTCCACACTTTCCAAAATTTTGTTTATTTAGTACAAATGTCCTCTGCTTGTACTGATGTCTTCACTCTCAAAAAATGTTCCAACTTCTCTGTTGTACAAAACTGTCCCCTTTTTGAAAACTGCTGCAGGGAAAATGTCCCGTTTGTCCAAAGAAAATTCCCAATTTTCAAAAATTATTCATGATCTCTAACATGTGCTCAAATTCCAAAGTATTAAAAATTTTCCCACTCTTGTAGCTTTAAAAATGTTTCCGTTTCACAAAAATGTCTTCACTGTACACATCCCCACTTATCATTGTCAAAAATAGTTATACAAAAACATCCCTACTTTCCAGTAATTTTCATTTTTTCAAAATATCCATCTTTTTAAAGGTACTTACCATTTGAAGGTTTAAATCAAATCAAAAACATTTTTCAACAGCATCAGAAATTCATACTGTCTTTTTTTATAGGGGTCATTGTGTAAACAAGGGGCTTTTATATGTTAATGTCTTCCTGTGGACTGGTATGAAAACTCATCATTGCACAGCAGAGCTTTTACTGTCAAAGTCTCACACAATTATGCATTCATAGGTACAGATACATTCATACTTTGAAACCTCTTGAAAGTAAAACACTGCAGCTGATTTCATGGGCAGGGAAGGTAATTCACTGGGAGTCATCTATTCATCAGAAATTAAAAGAATCTTCTCTCACACAAGCTACCTGGGAAATAAACAACCTTAGCCTGGCACCTGGAAGAAAGAAAATAAATCAAAAGATGGCCAAGCCAGTATTCTCCAGTTCTCTTCTCCTTTTTTGGTCACAAAAGGTGCTACATTTACATATATATTGATGCCCCTGATGGCTTTGGTGAGAAAACATTTTGCCTCGAAAATGCAAAAGAAGAAGGTTAGGTTTCAGGCTGGGGAAATTCTTTCGCTGTGAAGGATTCCACCCCTCGCCTCCACCCCCAGCATGCACACACACACACACACACACACACACACACACACACACACACACACACACACTTTTGATTAATAATCCCCTTACATACAGTCACACAAAGACCCATTTCATGAGGACCGAGACTGTGTGGTTTACTGTATATGCATGCACTCATTTTAACATGTGTGTGGTGGTAGATGTGTGTGAGCATGTGTGTAATGAATGAGGCAGTGGTGCCCAAGGGAATGCAGGCATAAATGGCACAATTAAAAATGCCCCTCAAGAAGCTGAGAGAGTGGTTGAGATCAGAGAGGGTTATTACCAGGCAGCTAATTCATCACTGTCACTCCCTGGGCCTCGCTGCATCCCATTAAGCACACACCATACATACGCACTGATAAGAGCCTCACCAAACCTACACACACACGCACACGCACACACACACACACACACACACACACACACACACACACACACACACACACACACACACACACACACACACACACACAGAATGGATAGGCAGGACAAAGCCAGGAGTGAAGTAAGAGGTGATAACACATCTATCAGCATACGGTTGGGTAAACACATTTTACACACATGATAAAAATCTCCTTCATGTGAATTCATGGATAGTTTTGATCAAAACATGTCTCTGAGCACCCAGAAGCGATGGAGAGGTAGTCTCTTCACTCAGAGAAACTAACTATACATTCTCTGTCATCTCAAGACTATCTCTTTATCCACTTACATATTTTATGTGCTCAGAGTAACTCTGTAAGACACCCCGTGAGGAGACTTTGCAGACTAAACCACATGTATATGACAAATGAACTATTTGCAAATATACACTTATTTACATATCAACCACAATACAATGCACGCAATGGACAATGCAAAGACCAGGCCCAAGAGACAGATGGATTGTGTAGGCCAGTCCACAAGATGCAAGAATGACCTCAGGAACACTGGTAAAGGTCAAAATGAACTCAGATCAACTAACAAGCTGTAAAGCAGACCAAGGGAGACATTGAAGGTGAACAGAGGCTTGGCCTAGCCATCCACTAAGGAGTCATGCCCAGTGCCCACCCCAAAGGAGGGACTGGCTGCTATATTCAGGTAATGGATTTGAGATAAAAGTGGACTGAGATGACCATGTGGCTGCTGCACATATGGCAGCTAGAGACGCTCAACATTACGGGGCCCATGGGGTAGTCACACCACAAGGTGAGTTTACTCAGACCCAGGATGTGACTGGCACACCTGGGAAACACACATCTGCTGAATGGTGTCGACAATCCAGCAGGTCAGCCCAACAAGTGCCTGTCCAAATTACTGGAGTTAGATGAAGAGTTGGTCAGTCCTCGTGACAGCCTGTCTGCACTAAATGTGCTCCGATAAGCCCAGACAAGGCTGGTGTTCATCCTCTTGATCTTCCCTGGAAGATAAAAGTAACCACAGCTCAACCAACTGAGACAGGTTAAATTCAGATGAAGTTATAGGCAGGAACATCAGCTTGGGATGAAGGACCATGTCCATAATCATCATGCTCAAGGGACATTCAGGTGTTGTCAGAGTGATGGTGGCTCAGCTGGAGTAATGTTCTGACATCCACCATTAGCAGACTGGAAGGTCTTCATTCAGTAAGGGTCCCACCAAATGTGTTAGATCTATGAGAAATACGCAAGCATTGGGAAATACAGCTGCAACAGTTGACTGTTTCAGAGATGCGGACACTGCCAGACGAAAGCGTCCTCACCTGCTGCTTAGCTGACTGGGAAGTCTGCACTCAGCAACGATCCCACCAAACATACTAGCTTGCAACACCATTAAGAAGGTAAGGAATTCCTCAAATTAACCTTGACAAGGCACGCGCATGAAGTGAAAACCATTTCAGGTGACGACCTCATGATACCGATTGAGAGAATGCAGTAATCAAAACACATGGTGGCTATTTTGAAGAATCTAAGATATAAAAATAGGGTTTGGACTTTAATTTGTTAATTTTGATTAATTACTAATTAATGACAGAAAAAAATAATGCGTTAAAAAAATAGCGCATTTAATCACACCTTTCGCAGTTCCTTAATTTCTGGCACACTGGTAACCATAGACTGTCTTTGCCGGTAACACTGATACACACTCCAGCTCAGTAGGTGGTGGTAAAGTGTGTTTGCCA
This sequence comes from Amphiprion ocellaris, assembly GCF_022539595.1. Classification (NCBI taxonomy): domain Eukaryota; kingdom Metazoa; phylum Chordata; class Actinopteri; family Pomacentridae; genus Amphiprion; species Amphiprion ocellaris. The sequence goes on along the minus strand of NC_072767.1, from coordinate 9,226,012 downwards.
ACCATGAAGAAGATGCATGGGAGTGACATCAGTGCACAAGAAAGTTTGGTGAACAGTGAAGGAAGACAAGACTGTATTGAGCTTGTTGGTCTAAAATTTCTTTTTTTAAAAACTTCATGATGCCAGCTCGGATAAAAGCGTGGTTGTGTGCAAATTGTGCTACAAAGATTTTTCTTATCATTGCAGCACTTCAAGTCAACGGCATCACCTCAATGCAAAACATGTTGCTGTTAGCACCAGAGGTAACGTAAGCTACAACAGTTCTGGACCACTTTTCAAGACAGTGAATGTGCTTGAGTTTACAAAAATTCTTAAAATGTTTAATGTAATCACTATAATTGGACTTTTTTTTTTGCTGTAATCTGTTAATGTAGTAGAAGATGAAAAATGCAGATAAATATAAATGAAACAGACATTTTTGTTGTTTCACCCTGTAAAGCATGACCTATCAAAAATTGCCAGAAAATTCTACTTTTTTGAAACTGAGATATTTAACAACCTCTTCAACAAAATCCACAAAAAATACAAATAAATAATTTGCCATATAATTTTTTAATGATTTTTTAAAAAATCACGTTTGATACATTGGGCAGTTTTGACAATTTTTTGCTCACAGCAAAGTTGATTTTAGGAACAGAAACTAGTTTTGTCTTATTTAAATATTTACCATGTTGATGAGATAGTAGTCTCAGAAACTCATGTACACTATATTGCCAAAAGTATTCGCTCACCCATCCAAATAATCAGAATCAGGTGTTCCAATCACTTCCATGTCCACAGGTGTATAAAATCAAGCACCTAGACATGCAGACTGCTTTTACAAACATTTGTGAAAGAATGGGTCGCTCTCAGGAGCTCAGTGAATTCCAGCGTGGAACTGTGATAGGATGCCACCTGTGCAACAAATCCAGTCGTGACATTTCCTCGCTCCTAAATATTCCACAGTCAACTGTCAGCTGTATTATAAGAAAGTGGAAGTGTGTGGGAACGACAGCAACTCAGCCATGAAGTGGTAGGCCATGTAAACTGATGGAGTGGGGTCAGCAGATGCTGAGGAGCATAGTGCCAAGAGGTCACCAACTTTCTGCAGTCAATCGCTACAGACCTTCAAACTTCATGTGGCCTTCAGATTAGCTCAAGAACAGTGCTTCAGCAGAGAGCTTCATGGAATGGGTTTCCATGGCCGAGCAGCTGCATCCAAGCGATACATCACCAAGTGCAATGCAAAGTGTCAGATACAGTGGTGTAAAATATGACGCCACTGGACTCTAGAGCAGTGGAGACGCCTTCTCTGGAGTGACCAATCACGCTTCTCCATCTGACAATCTGATGGACGAGTCTGGGTTTGGTGGTTGCCAGGAGAACCATACTTGTCGGACTGCATTGTGCCAAGTGTAAAGTTTGGTGGAGGGGGGATTATGGTGTGGGGTTGTTTTTCAGGAGCTGGGCTTGGCCCCTTAGTTCCAGTGAAAGGAACTCTGAATGCTTCAGCATACCAAGACATTTTGGACAATTCCATGCTTCCAACTTTGTGGGAACAGTTTGGAGCTGACCCCTTCCTCTTCCAACATGACTGTGCACCAGTGCACAAAGCAAGGTCCATAAAGACATGGATGACAGAGTCTGGTGTGGATGAACTTGACTGGCCTGCACAGAGTCCTGACCTCAACCCCATAGAACACCTTTGGGATGAATTAGAGTGGAGACTGAGAGCCAGGCCTTCTGGTCCAACATCAGTGTGTGACCTCACTAATGTGCTTCTGGAAGAATGGTCAAAAATTCCCATAAACACACTCCTAAACCTTGTGGACAGCCTTTCCAGAAGAGTTGAAGCTGTTATAGCTGCAAAGGGTGGACCGACGTCATATTGAACCCTATGGATTAGGAATGGGATGTCACTTACGTTCATATGCGAGTCAAGGCAGGTGAGCGAATACTTTTGGCAATATAATGTATCAAACATGATACAAATGGTAATATAAGGTTAAAGTTCCCATTTATGTCTATTCATCAATTCAGTCATCAACCAAAATGTATTTGAATTGAAAAACTTTGCTTATTTAGTCAAATGTAACAATGTAACAATGTAAATTTCCCCTGGAGTGGGGAGAAATAAAGAACTTTATCTTATCTTTATCTTTATCTTAAAAATATCGCTATTTGACAAAAATGCGATGAATAGTAGGGAGGTTAAGACCAAAAAATAGGCCTTTGACTTCAAGTCATGATGCAAAGGTCCTCTTTGGTATGGAAGTACCTTAGGGTCATACTAATAAACTTATCCTAAGACACAAGTGAGTTCACATTTTGTATTGGAAATAAACATTTTTTCAAAAATGGCCACTAATGCGCCGAAAATATTCTAGAGCCCATATCTTTGCTACTGTTATAGGTATAATGACACATTTGGTGTCAAAGTGTACATTTTTGGGGTCAAGGAATCCAATAAAATAGGTTTCAAGTTTAAAATACCAACAGCTTTCACCTTACCATGACAACTGGGGGTAAATATGCACATTTCACATAAAAAATTGTGTCATCAAAATTACTTTATTTTTTCAATTCAGTTCAATTCAATTTTATTTATATAGCACCAATTACAGGTCAAATTGTCTCAAGACGCTTTACAGAACCCATATGCCTGAACATGCTTATTACTTTTTTCCTTCAAAAAGTTTTGTATTTAAGCAGTGCAGCTACTTCTGTACATTACATTTGTCCAAAGTAGCATGAGATTTCAACTGGTCAGGAGTAGCATATGCCTAGATGCACCAGGGGCTGTAACAGCTGTAGCAGCTGTTGAAGGTCAAAGGTGATAGGTTAACACTTTGAGGTTCGTATGACTTTCTCATTGAATAGAAAAATGTTTTTAAGGTTAGATAATTAATAGCTAGCTAGTAAATAGTTAGCTACATTATAACTAGCTAGCTACTAACTAGTTAGCTTCATTATAACTAGGTCACTAGTAACTAGTTAGCTTCATTATTATTGAAGCAAGCACATGGCCTACAATTTGCTAGCTAGTTAGTTAGCTTCATTATTATACATATACACACAAATGAATTGCACTTTAGTTTATTGCACATGAAGTTTGCTAACAGTCTGTTGGGAGCTGATTATAAAGTCTGATTCCAGCAGGAAGGAAAGCCCTGCAGTAATGGTATAATTGTGATTAATTAATTACAAAACCTCTAATTAATTTGATTACTTTTTTAAATTGCATCCCATCACTAATATATACACACCAATCAGCCACAACATTATGACCAGTGACAGGTGAAGTGAGTAACATTGATCATCTTGTTCAAATACAATGTTCTGCTGGGAAACCTCGAGTCCTCAAATTCGTGTCCACTAATCCCCACCCCTCATGACAACAGCAGTCCTTGATGCCAATTGCCACCCTCAGCAGGACAATGCACCCCGACACACCGCAAAAGTCTGCTCAGGAGTGGAAATACAACAGAGCTAAGGTGTTCACTCGGGTTCCACACTCCCCAGATCCAAATCCTATTGAGCATCTGTGGGATGTACCAGGATAAGCCTGATCTAGGTAAGTCCTACAACCCACAGGACCCACAGAATTCGCAGCCACCATCCTGTTGCCACAGGACATCCCCAGAGGTCCTGTGTCCATGACCCACTGGGTCAGAGGAGTTGTAGCAGCACAAAGGAGACCAGCACAATATTGGGCAGGTGGTCATGTTATACAAGAATCCTACTCTGGCAGCATGCCATGTGCTGCATAGTACCTTCATGTTCCCAGAATGATATGAATAGTTGAAAATTTAGACAGTGTGATTGGCAGCTTTTCTCCTTGTAAGAAAATAAGACTTTAAGGAGTCATATAACTTCCATGTCCACTAAATTGTTGCAGCTATTATGGAGTTAAGATCTGCAACCAAAATTATTTATGAGGTTTATGGAATGTCATGTTCCAACCATCCACTCAGACCTCTTCTTGTAAGTCCAGACTCTTTAAAGGGAATCATTATATCATTTGATGCCTGTAAATCATTATGATTCACAGTAGCTAACGTACTCCATTCTTGATGGTTGCTGCTTTTGTGTGGTTGGCAGCAACGTCAGGGAAAAGGTCAATAGAATATCCTGATCAGCTGATGTGCTTACATCTGTGATAATGTGCATCAAAATGTGTGCGTGTTGCCATTATGAAGCTTTGTGATGCTAGAAAAATATCATGGCCATTACATTTTTGCTTTTGAGAAACAGCAGTCACTTTGCATGGCTTTGAGGTAAAATCTGTTTAAAGAAAGGACTAACGCTGCTGCTGTGTTTCTGATGTTTTTGCAGAGTGCAGCTGCAAGCTGAGTACCAGAAGCACACACAAATGAAATGCTTCAAGAATTGTATAATTTACTCGCTTTTTCCATCAGCTCTTTCCTGCAGATGGATATATGTTACATTGCCTCCTTTGCTCACGTGGTCTCAGATACGTCTTCTGACTAGATAAAAAAAACTCCACCACTTTCTTTATTAGGATGCCAGTCGTTACTAACCTCCTTTTACATAGCTCATTTGAAATCCTTGTAATTATTAAACGTGTGTGTGTGTGTGTGTGTGTGTGTGTGTGTGTGTGTGTGTGTGTGTGAGTGAAAGAGAGGGGCAGACATATGTAAATAGGCTGTTTTGCATATAAAAGGCTTTAGCTTCAGTATTACTGGGTGATAAATTGCTCAAAATGAGAGACAGCGCACATGGCCTTGGGCCATCACAGAGTCATTAAGTAGCCGAATTTAGTGAGGCGGACATGAAGTCAGTAATTAATGGTAGTCTGCCGCTATGATAGAGAAGATAAAATGGAGATAAAATCCAGAGAATAGGACAGGAAGGTGAGAGGGTGGAAGGGAGAGAAGCAGAGGAACAAATACATTTAAGAGACAAAGGAAAAGGAAATAAAAAGGACGAGTGGAGAAGCAGAAAGAGTGGTGGGAAGAAGGAGGTAATGTGATGGGTATGCAGTAAATGACAACTTACGAATGAAGAGTAGGCCAAAACTACAACTCCAGCAGCCACTTCAGCAAGGAATATGATGAGAATGATGGAGAAAAACTGTGGGGGAAGATGAGAAGGAAGATGATAGAAAAGTCTACATTAATAAACAAAAAACAAACAAAACAGTACTATGTACGGTAAATAATAATAATCACTCCACTCATTAAAGCTCAGTTGAGTACAGAGACAGACAGTAGGAAGACACAGAGCTTGAATTATCTGTTGCATCAGCTCATCCATTGTCTTTTTTCAGTCCATTACAGCTGTTTCTCCTGTGAGCCAGTTATGCGCTGGGTGCTGAGCTGTCACAGGATCTGCTCCACCATCATCTTTCAACACAACCATCATCTTTCAACACAATGGGAGATTTGTACAGGGATGTTCTATAAGGAAATGTGATGCCTGTGCTCCTCATTTGATGCACTCTTAGTGGACTAAGAGACAGTTAGCTCCATCATGAATAAGTGCAATAATGTACACTTCGCTGTTCAGGGTTTAGTGGTGTTGCTAAGGCAGGGGAGGTGGACATGGATGTTAGCTGGGCTTCTGAAGAACCAGAAAACTGCAAGAATGAGTGGGACACTGAATACTGAGCAGCTGAGTGTAAACACACCCCATCAACCCATACATATTCATTTATGGTGATTTACATTATAAACACAGTCCATGAACTCTTAAAAGTCTTCTTTAAAGGGCAATGGGACACAATATAAGTGACTAAAATATCTTACTACCTGACTGACCTGGTAGAAAAAAAAAACTGTCAGAAAGAGGAAGGCCTGGTAAACTGCAGACTTAGTCCATAGGAACTTATTCCTGCCAGTGAATAAACTGCACCTAGAGAAAATACTTCCTGCAAAATGTCAGAAAAGGATGACGAAGACTTTAAGCCAGTTATTGACACTCATGAAGACAACACAGACAGTCCTGATGAGGTGTACACTTACCAGCGTATAACACGCTACAGGTGAGTGAGATCTCAGCAGACAGAACATCATCAACCAGAATACCACCTTACACTTGAATGTGTCATAATGTTACCACAATCTTGAGTGCACTTACTGTGAGCAGCAGACATTTGCTCTCCTTGTGGGCCCCACAGCAGCCCAGAAGTCCCAGCAGCACCAGCACACCACCAATGGCAATGCAAAAAAAGGCCACATTGATAAACTGCAAGCCTTGACTGGAGAACGGCCCCAGGTGGTGGAGGAAGGAACCCCCATCTACACTCACCCAGGTCCCCATGGCCAGCAGTGTTAGGCCACCTAGCTGCAGGAGGATGCAGAAAAAATTGATCAACATATATATGTTCATAAGTGTGCAAGAAGCAAATTAATTTATATAATTTATGAAAGTGGGATAATGACCGTTAGTCGTCCACACTTAACAATAGCGAGTAAAATCTCAATCATTTGGCTGCCAAGCAGTCATTCATACCTGGCCAAGTCAACATCTCTTGAGGGGGTAATTGGTTTGGAATATGAGAGGCCATGTTACGTCATTATCCCTCCGTTACTATTACCTCTTAGTGACAACATGACACCTCAATAGTCTTCCCTCCTATTCAGAGAGGAGGATTTGTTGTGAGGCCGAGAGAGTTGGGCCTCAGGCTTCCTAGTGTGCATTGAGGCTGTGCAACAACTTGGCCTCTTTTTACTTATCTGAATATAATGACTGCCTGTTTTCAGTGCTGCCTTTTTGTCCCCATTAATGTTGCACAGATGCAATGGACAGAAATTCATTTAGGGATCATCTTGTGCTAGTTGATAAAAGCAGCCATAGTGTGTGCAGAAGTAGGCTACAGGACTATAAAGAGTAAAGAAGATAAATTTTAAATTTTGTGGACAACACTAAGGTTTTTCTATTTTCAGCCCAACAAAGACTGTACAAATATGTGACCAGTGTTTCCACTGTCATACACCGAATGCCATGACAGGAATGTACACATTTAACAACTACAAGTACAGTGAACACCAGATGACCAGTAAACTATTGTATAATTATATCACATTCCTGCAAATCCTGAGAAAAATTGAATTCTTGAAATCAGAAATGGAAATTAGTGAAAAGCTGTCTTTCTGAAAATGCTAAAAATGCTAAGGAATCAAGAGATTCTGTATGGGTTCGGTAAAGCGTCTTGAGACAATTTGACTGTAATTGGCGCTATATAAATAAAACTGAATTGAATTGAAAAAACTGAATAGATTCAGGCTTTTTTGCCATACACAGCAATAAACAAATTATAAGTGCAATGAAACTTTTAGTTCACTGTGTCTCTACCTAGTTCCATGTTAAATGGTCAATAAAATCAGTAAGGTCTGCAGTAAGCTGGAAGGACAGATAACTTCATTTGGGAAAAACTGGGAAACTGTTCAGTTTTTATAATATTGTATGACACAACAAACCGTACCTGCACAGCCAGAGCATACAATTCATGCTCCCACTGCACTGACTGATTCACCACAGTGCTGAGGCTGAATCACAACACAGAACCCCCTGCGCCAATCACTTAACATTAACAATAAAATTTTGACTTGAGTCAAAACTACGGTCATTTATGCAAAACATAAAAATACAATTGGTAGTAATGGCATCAGAGAGCAAATTATTAGGTACTTTTACTGGACACCAAGCTGCATGATTTTACTTCCATAATGTTAATGGAAAATGACCCAGATGAGAACAGATTGGGTCTTTTTAACTCTGATATCCAAATCACTTTAAACCAAGCAATCAGTTGAAAGCTGTGTCCCTGCTTTTAGTCATACCTCAGGTTGCAAAGGGAGAAATCTTGTCAACAGTTTTGGTTTCATGAGAAAAACAAACGTAACTAACGTGGACTTGAGAGTAGTATGAAGCTGTTGAGCTACTTGTTCAATCCCACGCTGCATTGCTTACCCAAAGTATCTGCATTTGGACCACTGGATATAACCACTGGATATAATTACAAGTGATGCTCTGTAGTGGTGCGATGTTACTTTACTGCATAAGTAATTTGCTACGTCTCCGAGAACTAGGGGATGAAGGGAGTAACAAATGTAGTGAAAAACTGGGTAATAAGGCAGGAAAAGTGATCATGTAACAAAAATTATTCATTTCCAAAAAGTAAACAAAACCAAAATTCAATACAAAGTCAGCTTCTCAAACACAAAGCTGACCCAAAGGCACCACACTCTTGGCTTTAGGCAGAGGACTACAACACCAACTCAGCACACAAACAACTAATCTGGCCTGCTGGCAATGATGACCAGGGAGGCTCAGCTTTGAACAATCCCTGCTGACTGTAAAGGAGCCACAGGTGCACCTGGCCAATCTGCACTCTGACGTAACCTGAAAAAAGGGGGGAACAAAAAGAGGAAAATAACACAACCTACCTTACCCACACACAAACTCACACCAAGGAACGTAACATAATTTAAAAAATCTTCTGCTTTGTTCATCATTCAGTCAGTCAATGTCAATTACTCTACCTTTCCTGCAGATTTTTCACATTAAAAATCTCAGAGAACAGGGAACAATTATACTCTAATAACTACTGGATGGCTTGGTAGCAAAGTACAAGCCATTGTCCTTTGATTTCGTTGTCATTGTCTGTCTGCCTATCTCTCCTCCCTGATCTCTTCACCTTTGACCTTCTCTTCTTTTCCACCCTTTTATTCTCCTCTATCCCCTATTTGTATTTCAGTCTGCACTCGCCCTATTGAGTGATTTCTTCTTTCCTCTTCCTCTACTGAAACCATGTTTGAAACCTGATATCACCTGTCAGGCTCCATAAGAACCTGACAGGTGATATCAGTCATTCCTCCCACTCCTGCCCTGCTCTGATCTCCATCAGGAACCAGCACTAAACCCCTACTGTCAGACACTGACAGTTCTCATGTGACGGTAATCTCCTGCTTCTTTTCTTTCACTTTCCTGCTCTTCTTATTTAATTTTGGATTCTTTCCTTCATTCTGCTAATCCCTATGATGGTGTGTCATCTGCAGGTGAATGGCCTATCCATTGAACACCTACATGGCAAAACGACTGAAAATGAATCCGATTTTTGAAATAGTGGTAAGAAAAAAAGCAGTGTCATCTGTATGGAGATGGAAAATATAGTCTATGACAGTTCAAGGACAGTGAGTGAATAACATCCTGTGGAATAGGAGACCATAGCCTGCAGAGAGGAGGAGGTAAATAGTGACCCACACCAATGAAATTACCTCACTTAGAAAGGCCTGACAAGGAGAAGCATGTAGAGAATAAAACAAGATGGCGGCTTGCACAGACAAAGCGGCTTAATGCTTTTCTGTACTCTTGTAGTGCCAAATTTTAATTTCAGTTTTATGAATCCCACTTACAGCTAACACAATGTGTCCACAGCAATTGCAGTACTATTGCCAAAATCATGGACAGCCACTGTTCTTGTAATTTGGAACTCTGACAGTTAAATACAGGCCCATTTTCTTTCCACTAGAGCTTACTGTTGTTATAGTCACAACTGTATACAATCCACCAGATGCTAGTGCAAGTTTAGACCTAGGTTACTTGTACAGTCATAACGTCACAGTAGAGCATATATCCAGAGGCAGCTCAAATCATGGGGCTGTTTTAAGGGCTCCATACAGTGCTGATAGAGCCAGACTGAAGAGATGCATCGAGAATGCTAAAGCAGCCTACAGGAGGAAGATTGAGGACACTTCAGTGACCACAAGCTCCTGCTTCTTTGCCCTCTTTGAGGTGAAAACAGTCGACACAAATGCCACAGTTTCAGCCTCAGACAGCCACAGCCTCACTGTGATGGAGCATGAGGTGAGGTGTGTGCTCAGAGTAGTGAATCTGAGGAAAGCTGCTGGTCCTGATGGTGGTGGCAGGAAGCGTAATAAATAAAAGTGCAGATCACCTGTCTGTGGTCTTCACTAAAATCTTCAACCTGTGCCTGTCCACATCCATCATCCAACCCTGGCTGAAGTCTTCAACAATTATACCACTGCCAAAAAAGTCTGTCATCAGCAGGCTGAATGACTACTGTCTGGTAGTCTCACACGGTCATTATGAAATGCTTTTAGAGGATGGTCCTACAGCACATCAAAGCTAGCCTCCCGCTCACCTTCATCCCACACCAGTTTGCCTACAGAGCCAACAGGTCTACAGAGAATATGGGATCGCCACTGCTCTTCACACTGCACTGACCCACCTTGAACACCAGGGGAGCTATGTGAGGATGAGTTCCATAGACTTTAGTTCTGCCTTTAATATTGTCATCGCCAGCACACTGAGTGACCTAAGATTTTCACAGACCACCTGTCACTGGATCAAGGACTTTCTAACCGATCATACCCAGACGATCAGAAAAGGTAACCACCTCTCCTCCACCCTCACACTGTGTATCCTGAGTCCCATTATCTGCTGACTGTTTACATATGACTGTGCTCCATCCATAACTCTAATACTATGATTGCATTCACTGATGACACAGCTTTGATTAGACTTATATCAGTAAGAGAAGAGTCTGCCTACAGTGATGAAGTCCAAAGACCGATAGTGTGGTATTCAGAGAATATTCTGGTCCTGAACTCTACAAAAACTAAAGAACTCATCAAACTTTTGAAGAAACTGAGCAGACACTGATCCACTAACCATCACTGGGGACTGTGTGTGAAGCCACAGCAGAGGCTCCGCTTCCTGAGGATCCACAGAAAAACAATCTCCTACTTTCTTTTTAGCACTGGCCCGTTGAGAGGGTGTTAGCATACTATATCACTGTGTTTTTCACCAGTTGCTCAACAGGAGACAGGAGATCAGCACTCAGATGATCATCGGCTGTTCACTACCTTCTTTGGAGGACTCATTCAGCTCTCGCTGCCTCCTTAGAGCAGCAAACATTTTTAACACAAACACAGATGTGTATACTGCCTAATGTTGCCATGGGCTACAACATGAGGGATGGGTCTTAGCTTCCATTTGTTTGTATTTAAAAAAACAAACAAACATGCTGAAGTCACTGTTAACAGATCCATCTTGCTCTGTATCATTGGATGAACTGCCAGCTCTCAATGAATTTCTGTTAACCTAATTATTCTCAGGCAAGTTCTGAAGTTGTCCAATCCTTGTCTCATAAGTTTAATGTACATTATCTTGTAAATATGAGATAGTAAGTCACAATTATGAGATCCTATATCTATTTGTTTGTCTTTTGTGGGTTCAGTGCCCTTCTATATTTCTATACACCTTTTTCTGCTTTATTTTTCAGAGTTTCAGTCACACATTGAGTTAACATTAGTTGTTTTAACTTGCTATAGCAACTTGAAGTGTGGTGGAGTCTATTCTTGGAAAAAAACCTTGTAAGCTGCGTCTTCCAGGAGAAAAGCCATCAGTGCTTGAAATTTTGAGTTTTCAAGACTAAGCCCTGAGGTCATCTGCCTTATATTTACTTAAATTTAATTAAAAGGCAATCTTATTTATTGGTCAAATCAGTGTTTCAGAGGCAGAAAGAATCCTATCAGAACCTAGGATAGTTTGAGCATCATTCAGCTTCAACAAATATTCCAAAAAGTAAGGGAAAAAACTAGCAACTTGGTTGCATCTATACATAATATAAAAATAAAAATATTTTTAAAAAAATAATATAAAAATATTATTATACAAAATATTTTGGCACTGCATGCAAAAATTGCCAAGGGAGAATGTCCTGTAGATTCTTTTTGTTCCAAAATCTTATCTTAGGCTGACATAAAGGAGAAATGCCTGATCACGTCATGGAGGGCAGTAACATTTTTGCAGGTTAATAGATAAATGAGATATGTAGCTTTAATACATGATGAAAATGAAGAGGCAAGTACATTCCATAACCCAACCTATAGGTGTTGGTGTTGCAAAGAAAAGAGGTTTGTTGAAGCTAATGTCTATACTAGTGCATTAGACACATTAATTTTGTTTTGTATATCGAAGTTTGGACAAATCAATTAGGAACCATTTTTTTCCCAGCCACAACATTACCGGTAGCAACTGTACAGCACAATTAACTGTCTTTCTGAAATGCTTTTAAATCACAACATTATTACAGCGCAGGAAACAGCAGCTGAAATGTGTTTTTCTGATTCAGTATGAAAAAAATACTGACTCATTTGTAAATAGCTTTCTCAGTTCCGCTATAGACAGGGGTTGCTTCTTCAAAGGAAACATTCTCTAAAGGCAGATGCTCCCTGGAGACGAGTCCTCTGATAAAGACGAGATGATAAAACTGCAACGCTGAACTTTGATTACAGCTACAGTGGCTGATGTGATTGAGCCATTGAATTAATGCACTGTCTTTATGAACTAAAGAGAAAACATTTTGCTTTGTTGGCTAGCATTTCATAGGAATAACACATCAGTGCACTGCGGCGACTTCCAGAGATGCCATACCAGCGGCTGAGAGCTTCATCTGTAACAGTTTGAGAGTGGTCGGGCCAGACTCGGTACGCAAATTCAACTTACTATTTACTGCATTGTGTTGAAAGATGTGATTTGTCATTTAAAATCACACAGAACTTTTCATATAAAGATTTCATTAAATGAAACCCTAACCCTAACTCCACCACCACATCACTAACCTCTCTTCCATCAACTTAATTCAGCCTGTAATCAAAGTGGAAACATACTCACGAAGGTAAGCAAGTTGAACAAAACCATCATCAATTTGACAAATGTAAAGCAGCCCATTTTAATCTGTAAAAAAGGGAGAAGAGGGTTAGGGTTAGTCAGCATCAAAGACCTTCTATCTCTTATTCACACACACACATAGAAAGATATTCTACATTCTTGCTCTGTTATTACATCTTGCCCACATCCCTACAAAATTTGTGTGGAAATTCCTTTTGTGACAACAAGCCTTAATAATAACCCTCATAGCCGTAAGAAACAGTAAAGATATCTGGTAATGGGAGATTACAGAAGAAGAAAAATTAGAAAGAGAAAAATTAACATGCAACAGATTAATTAATATTCCAAAATACAGATCTTACCCTTTAATATTTCTTTGTATCTAAGTAGAGTGGATAAAACCAGTTTAATGGTCGTTGTCCTGGGATTTGGAAAGCAAAATTGACTTAAAGATAATAAGAAGAAGCAAGACACTTTTAATTAAAAGTATTCTGAGATTTTCTGCTTCTCCAGCGTGCAAAGACAAGTCTGTCTACATATATTTGTATAGTGATGATATCCATGCAGGTAAAAAGCCTGTGGTGTAGATCAGAAATCTGCTGAGTGCTTTTTCCTAGGCTAGCTGGCAGACTGAAGGGAGGAATGGGAGTGGCCCCAGAGGACACAGGTGACAACAGGTGCATATTGTTCAGATAAATGCATGGAGTGACTCAAGTGGAAGTTCTGACTCTGCAAGTACACAGTGACACAGATTCACAGCACAGGATCAGCCCTGCAGGGATTTGAGGTTTAAAAGGTGGATATTGTGTCTTTGCAATAGACCTATCCGACAGAAAGAGACAAAAAAAATCCTCAAAACTTGAGAGGGAGGAGTCAAATGAAGTCTGAGAGATGACGTAACATGTCGTGCAATATTACATGAGATATGGCCGTAAGGTTTAGTTTGTCACTTCTTACCACTGGTGACTCTTTTGTAAGCCAACTCACATTTTGTCACCTTGTGCAATGTAGACTAGCCTTCTTTCCTCACTAAAAAACCCACAATCTATTAATATGCAAGTGTTTTTCATTTGAAGTTTTCCATGTTTCCACAACAGGTTTGTGTAAGTTGCCCATTGGACCAGGATCAAAATTGCAAATTCGTTGTGCCGTCATGTTTGCCTACTCATACTTTAAAGTCCCGTTTCAGATGAGTTCAGAAACAGTTTCCATGTTGAGCAGATGAAGCCTTGAATCAAGGAAGACTTCACCTTTTTGTCTATGGGAAATGCAGTTTTACCTTCAGTTCTTTGCCACAAAGCCATTAAGTACATCTGTTTGTTTTTAACCTTCATTGTAAACTGATTGTTTTAAAGGGGCAGATTACGTAAGTGTATTCTTCTTTCTGTTCCCTTTCATTTAGAACTTTGGAAACTTTTGTTTATGGCTTGTATTGAATTGCTTTTTTGTTGTTTTTGTTTTGCTTTTGTCAATAAATGGAATAAAAACTAACTAAAAAAAATCTTTTTAGGTACAAGTAAGGAGAAAACAGTGGGTTGGAGTGATTGTGTCCAACTGGCGAACGCAAGTTCAATGTTCACTCCACTTATAGCTATGATCTGGCCTCCACAAACTCATGACAGTAGTAACTGGCAGTGTTTATTATCTTCACCAGCTATTGTTTCTGTCTACTCTTTGGTGCTGGGCCAGTAGTGTACAATGAGTCTATTAAAGCTTGTTGGATGAGAAAACAAGCAAACAACTGTAAGAAACAGCTGCTGAACCAGATAGTTAATGTGCTGGAAAACCAAAAAGCAAAGCTTTTTGTATATCCTCCCTGTGCATGCGTAGGTTTTTTTTTTCCAGGTTTTCTGGCTTCCTCCCACAGTTCAGAAACATGCTGAGGTAATTTGGGGATTCTAAATTGTCCATAGGTGTGAATGTGAGTGTGCTTGTTTGTCTCTACATGTAGCCCTGTGATAGACTGATGACCTGTCTGGGGTGTCCCGTGAATTCACCTTCAGTTAGCTAGGATAGACTCCGGCCCCCCGAGACCCTAATGAGGATTAAGTAGTGTATAGAAAATGGATTGTATTTAGTTTGATCAGTGGTGAAATTGTGCTATAAAATACTGTCTCCACAGAATTGTGTATGATTTTATATTATATATAAATATTTAGGAGCTGGTACATGAATGTGTATTGGTCAAATTTGTTAAAAATAACAGCAATCATGCAAGTTTATTTATATAGCACCTTAGAGATTATTTAAAGTGCTTAACAAGCAAAGGTAAAAGACAGTGCGAAATTGAGTTAAGTAAATCAAAAACAGTCCAGACAAGCTATATATAGAGCACGCTATTTTTTTTTAGAATAGATATGACTGATGTCAAAAATAGAAATAAACCCCCAAAACAAACAACAACAAACCACACTCACACACAAAACGATGCATAATGTAATTAGGACAATGCTCCTTGAAATGTAAATGATATGTAAATGAGGCACTCCTTGACCCTCCCCTCAGACTCCTCCCCTCCACACCAAAAGAGAGACAAAGTATTCATTGAAAACAGAATTTTGAAACATACATCCATCCGTCTGTCCGTTCATCTGTCCATCCATCCATCCATCTATCCATCCATCCATCCATCCATTTTCTTCCACTTATCCGGGGCTGGGTTGCGGAGGCAGCAGACAAGGCAGGTCATTCTAGACGGCCCTCCCCCAAGCGATGCCTTCCAGATCTTCCTGGGGGCTCCTAGAATAGAATAGAAAAATAGAATATGCTTTATTGTCATTATACCATGTATAATGAGGTTGGAGCGCTTCTCCTTTTCAATGCAAAGAAATCTTAAAGATAATGCAAAACAGTCTATTTACAAATATACAGGATAAATAAGAGTGAATATAAATAACAGAGTGAAAGAGGCAGTGGTGTATATTGCACATTTCACATTATATTGTTGGCTGGGTGTGAGACATGAGACATGTGAGAGTTCAGGGTGGTGATGGCTCACGGAAAGAAGCTGTTTTTAAGTCTGTTTGTCCTTGCTTTAATGCATCTGTAATGCCTTCCAGAGGGCAACAGATCAAAAAGCTGAGAACCGGGATGTGAACTGTCCTTGATGATGCTCTGAGCTCTGCTGAGGCACCAGGTGGATTAGATGTCCATGAGGGAGAGGAGAGGACAGCCAACAATCCTCTGTGCTGCTTTGACTGTCCTCTGAAGCCTCGCTCTGTCTGCCTCAGTGCAGCGCCCAGACCAGGTGGAAACACAGTACGTCAGCAGGCTCTCTATGGATGAGCGGTAGAAGGCCAGCAGCAGCTTCCTGTCCAGGTTGTTCTTCCTGAGGACTCTCAGGAAGTGTAGCCGCTGCTGAGCCTTCTTTATGACAGCTGTGATGTTGTCTGTTCAGGAGAGGTCATTGGAGATCTGGACTCCCAGGAACCTGAATGTGTGGACTCTCTCCACATACTCGCTGTTGATGTAGAGGGGGGGCGGGTCAGTTCTGTTCCTCCTGAAGTCCATGATGGTCTCCTTTGTCTTTGAGGTGTTTTGTGTCAGGTTGTTTTCTGAACACCAGGTTGTGAGTTTCTGGACCTCCTCTCTGTAGGCTGTTTCGTCTCCCTTTGAGATCAGACCGGCCATTGTGGTGTCATCAGCAAATTTGACGATGATGTTGTTTCTGTGGGCCGGTCTGCAGTCATAGGTGTAGAGGCAGTACAGGAGAGGGCTCAGCACGCAGCCCTGTGGTGTACCGGCGCTCAGTGTGCGGGTGGAGGAAAGGTGGGGACCAAGTCTCACAGACTGGGGTCTGTTGGTTAAAAAGTCCTTAATCCAGCCGCATGTGAGAGGGGGGAGGCCCAGGGTGTCCAGTTTATTGATCAGGATGTCCGGAATGATTGTATTGAATGCCGAGCTGTAATCCACAAAGAGCATCCTGGCATGCGGTTGTTCCAGGTGGCTCAGCACAGTGTGCAGAGCTATGGCGATGGCGTCCTCTGTGGGTCTGTTCACTCAGTATGTGAACTGGTGGGAGTCGAGTATGTGGGGGAGACAGTCTTTGATGTGCCGGAGAACCAGTCTCTCAAAGCACTGAGGTGTTCCCAGGCCAGATGAGGTACATAATCCCTCCACCAAGTTCTGGGTCTACACCGGGGTCTCCTCCCAGGCAAACGCGTTCAGAAAACCTCCGAAGGAAGCTTCCCCTGAGGCATCCGAATCAGATGTCCAAACCATCTCAGCTGGCTCCTTTCGACGTGAAGGAGCAGTGGCTCTACGCCGAGCTCCCTCCGGATGTCTGAGCTTCTCACCCTATCTCTAAGGCTGAGCCCAGCCACCCTGCGGAGGAAGCTCATTTCCGGTTGTATCCACGTACTTGTTCTTTTAGTCACTACCCAGAGCTCATGACCACAGGTGAGTGTTGGAACTTATGGAACGTTGATGGACTGTTAGTTGACCTTGCAGTTCTGCTCCCTCTTCACCAGGGTAGTTCGGTACAACGCCCATATTACTGCTGCTGCCACACCAATCCACCTGTCCATCTCATGCTCCATTTTCCCATCACTCGTGAACAAGATCCCGAGAGACTTAAACTCTCTCGCTTGAGGAAGCAACTCCCCCCCAACCTAGAAGGAGCAATCCACTGGTTTTTGGCAGAGAACCATGGCCTCAGACTTTGGAGGTGCTGAGCGGCATCCCTGCCTCTTCACACTGCGTGTGCTCCAGTGCGTGCTGATGGTCAAGGTCTGAAGAAACCAAGAGAACCACATCATCTGCAAAAAGCAGAGATATGATCCTGAGGTCCCCAAACCTTACACCCTCCTCACTCCGGCAGCATCTTGAGATCCCGCCCATGAAGACCACAAACAGGATCGGAGACAAGGGGCAGCCCTGGTGGAGTGCAACACCCACGGGAAACGTGGTACCCCCAACAGAGCCCCTCTGGGCACACACATTGTCCAACAATGTCCCCTGTACACAGTCCTAGGCCTTCTCCAGATCCACGAAACACATGTGGACTGGCAGGTCAAACTCCCATGACCCCCTCAGCAGCTCCACAAGAGAAAAGAGTTGATCCACTATTCCATGACCAGGACAGAATCCACATTGCTCCTCCTGAATCTGAGGTTCGAGAATTGGTTGGAGTCTCCCTTCCAGCACCCTAGAGTAAACTTTCCTGGGGAGGCTGAGAAGTGCGATACCTCGGTAGTTGGAACACACTCTCCGGTTCCCCTTTTTGAAAATGGGGACCTCCACTCCAGTCTGCCACTCCACAGACACCGTACATTGAAAAGATGTGTCAGCCAAGACAGTCCAACAATGTCCAGAGCCTTCAGCCTCTCAGGGCAGATCTCATCCACACCTGGCGACTTGCCACAGAGGAGCTTCCAAACTACCTCGGCAACCTCTGCCACGGATATGGACAAAGATTCCCTCAAGTCTTCAGGCTCTGCCTCCTTCACAGAGGACATGTTTACTGGTTTCAGGAGTTCCTCAAAGTGCTCTTTCCATTGTCCAACAATTTCCCCTGTACTGGTCAACAGTTCTCTCCCCCCGACTGTACACAGCTTGGGCAAAGCCCTGCCTCCCCTTCCTGAGACGTTGAACGGTTTGCCAGAACTTCCTTGAGGCCAACCAAAAGTCCTTCTCGATTGTCTCTCCGAACTCCGCCAATATCCAAGTTTTTGCTTCTGCGACTGCCGCAGCTGCAGCCTTTTGGCCGTCTGGTACTCGTCAGCTGTTTCAGGAGACCCCCGAGCAAGTCAAGCTCGAAAGGCCTCCTTCTTAAGCCTGATGGCGTCCCTCACTGTCGTGTCAGAAACTCAAAAACATGCTGGTGTCCACCCGCAGGTTTTTGGGTTTCTGCACCGAACAGGGTTGTGGCCTGAAGGCACCAGTGACCTTCAGGCCACAGCTTCTAACAGCCACCTCTGCAATGGAGGCTTTGAACCTGGCTCACTCAGATTCCATGTACCCAACCTGCCCCGGGATGCAGGAGAAACTCTTCTGGAGGTGGGGTTGAAAACCCCATGGACAGGGGCCTCTGCCAGATGTTCCCAGTTCACTCTCGCTACACATTTGAGTTTACCATGTCTGTCGGGCAGCCTTCCCCACCACTGGATCCAACTCACCACCAGATGGTAATCAGTTGACAGCTCTGCTCCTCTTTTTACCCGAGTGTCCGAGATATATGGCCACAGGTCTGATCACACGACAGTGAAATTGATCATCGACCTTTGGCCTAAGGTACTCTGGTACCAAGTGTATGCAAAAAGCACTGCTACTACAAATGATGCAATACACGAATGCTGGTAGAAAACTGTTAAATGTGTGTTAATATGTTTATTTTTTCAATTGACAGCTGCACAATAAAATTATTAAAGTTTAGACTTCATATATTTCAACATGATATTGTATTGGAGTGCATTTAGGTCTGACACTGTCCGATAATGCAGGAAATCACTTTAATTTGTGGCCAAATCAAAGTGAAATTAATATATCTGATTGAATATCGTCTGTACCAAAATGAGTATAATAACCAGTTTTCTAATCAATGTTTTATCAGCTGCAGTGCCAGCAGTGAATTGGATGTATTTATGCAATTTCTGCATCAGCAGCTAAATACATGTTAGGTTTCCATGGCAATGAGATGCAAACAGTCTGGGACACCATAACAGCTTCATTCAGTGGTTTTCGTAATATGCAGTACAAGGTGTTAACAAATAAAACATTTTCCCTCATCTGATAATGTTTAAAGGGAGATGCTTCTTCCAGCTGATTTAAATCTACTGGGCTAGACTCCAGCCCCCCCACCCCCCACAACCCTAATGACGGTTAAGTGGTGAAAGTAAGTGGATAATTCTCTCCTATTTTGCTGGTCAAACTTTTCACTATTAGTCTGATTGCTACCTGATTATTACAGCACTTCAGAAATTCAACTTTCTTTGATATTTTATTAATTAATTTATTTTGTGTTCTGTAAGAGTATTTATTACAACAGAAACATATATTATGTTAAATTACATTTGTGCTTCTGGTGAGCACTGTGTATTTATTGACTACATTGTGCTGTAGAGTCCATTGGTCATGTCTCCTTTGTTCCTTTTCCTGCTGAAGACTGCAGTGGACTGCCCCGTACACTAGGGGGAAGTAGTGAACTGTAGTTTTCTTCCTACATTGTTGTCCTGCAACTTTCACTGGTGAGTAGTGTTTCTGTGAGTGGAGGAATGTGTTATTTTTTGTCCAGGAAGAAGGGGAAGAAGTGTTGCATACAATGTCATTTTTATTTGTACTTTATTCTTAAAAATGTAAACTTTAAACAGACAAATCTCAACATCAACTGTTCAGAGGAGACTGCGTGAAACAGGCCTTCATGATGGAATTGCTGCAAAGAAGTAACTACTGAGGATGAAGCACAAAAAGAAGAGAATTATTTGGGACCAAGAAACACACAGAATGGTCATTCGACCAGTGGAAATCTATACTTTGTTCTGACGAATCTAAATTTGAGATTTTTGGTCCCAACTGCCGTGTCTTTGTGAAGGTGAGTGATTGGCTTCTGCATGTGTGGTTCCTACCATGAGCATCGAGGAGGTGTGATGGTGTGGGGGTGCTTTGGTGGTGACACTGATGGGGATTTATTCAAAATTCAAAGCGCACTGAACCACCATGGCTACCACAGCATCCTGCAGTGACATGCTATCCCATTCAGTTTGTGGTTAGTTTGACCATCATTTGTTTTTCAACAGGACAATGACCCCAAACACACCTCCAGGCTGTGTAAGGGCTATTTGACCAAGGAGAGTGATGGAGTGCTGCGTCAGATGACCTGGCTTCCACAATCACCTGACCTAAACCTAACTGAGATGATTTGGGAAGAGATGGACCACAGAGTGAAGAAAAAACAGCCAACAAGTTCCCTCTGGGAACTCCTTCATGACTGTTGGAAAAGCATTTCAGGTGACTTCCTCATGAATCTCATGGAGAGAAAGCCAATATATATATATATACATATATATATATATATATATATATATATATATATATATGTGTGTTAGGGCTGGGACTTTAATTTGATTTCCGCGCGGCTCGCTCATGCGGAAAGTATATTCCAGCCTTTAATCCGACTAAACGGGTCCTAATGCAGCAGGAGGTGAGCTATCGTGTGGAACATGGGTTAGCTGTCCCCAGCATCAGCACATGGAGCTCTCCATGTGTGCTGGTTCTGAAACCAGACAACACTCCTCGTTTCTGTAATGATTACCGAAAGGTAAATGCAGTCACAAAACCCGACTCCTATCCGTTGCCACGGATGGAGGATTGTATAGACCGGGTGGGTTCTGCCAGATTTGTGACCAAACTGGACCCCCGTGCTTCAGAAATATCCGCATTTGTTACTCCTGATGCTTTCCTCCAGTACACTGTTATGCCATTTGGGTTGAGAAACGCTCCCGCTACTTTCCAACGTCTTATGCATGTAGTTCTGGCTGGAGTGAAAAACTGAGGCATATCTGGATGATGTAGTGACTTATTCCTCCACATGGTCAGATCATCTGAAGACACTATCTGAGATATTTAGTCGTTTAGGACAGGCATCTCTCACTCTTAACCTCGCAAAATGTGAATTTGGGAAAGGAACTGTGACTTATCTGGGGAAACAGGTGGGTCAGGGCCAGGTTCGTCCAGTAACAGCCAAGGTGCAGGCTGTAGTAGAGTTCCCTGTTCCTCAGTCGAAATGGGCGTTGCGCTGTTTTCTTGGTATGTGTGGGTATTATTGAGGATTCTGCAGAAATTTTTCGGAGGTTGTCGCTCCTCTTACTGCACTAGTTAGTCTGTTAAGAAATTTTGTGTAGACCCCCGCTTGTCAAGCTGCTTTTGAGTCAGCCAAAGCTCTGTTATGTAGCGCTCCTGTTCTTGTTGCACCCGACTTTGCGCGTCCTTTTAAGTTGGAGGTGGATGCTAGTGTGTGGGGCGCAGGCGCTGTTCTCCTGCAGAAAGATGACCAAAAGCTCGACCATCCCATCTGCTACTTTTCAAAAAAGTTCAACAAGCATCAGGTACATTATAGTACCATAGAAAAGGAAGCACTGGCCTCGCTGCTTGCCCTGCAGAACTTCGAAGTTTATCTAGGTTCTAGCTCACAGCCTGTTCAGGTTTTTACAGACCATAATCCTCTAGTGTTTCTCTGTAGGATGAGAAATTCCAACCAGAGGCTCATGCGTTGCTCTCTTTTGCTGCAAGATTTTAACTTGCAGATTCTTCATAAGAAGGGTTCTGAAAATGTATTGGCTGACACTCTGTCTAGGTCCTATTTGAATTAAATACCTTAGGGGGGTATTTAATTCTTGGGGAAGGGGGTGTTACGACTCCGGTCGTTTATGTAGTTTCCTGTGCTGCGTGTGTCCTTCTTATGTCCCTATCACGTATGCAAATAGGGCTGTGCTGCACCACGGCCACGGTTGGACGCCAGGATGACGGATTGGCACTGGATTGGTTGTCTATACCAGGAAGACCGCGATATAAAGACGGAACCGTGACGTCGTCTCCGGGTCAGAGGGTCAGAGGGCGTGGCTACATCCTACCCTGCTTCCAACCTACACGCCAGCACGCTTGAGTTCCAGTGATCAGCTGTGATTTAGGGATTTAATATTGAGTAATCGCAGTGAGCAGCCACCTTTTGTTTAACCGGCTTTTTCTCATGTTTAAGTTAGGATAGGGAGGTTAGACTTTGTTGTTCTTTTTACCTTTTTGTTTTGGCAGATCAGTTTTGGGTTAATAGCTTAGTGGCGTTTTGTTTGTTGTTTTTGGTTTTGCTCACTGTCACTTTCAGTTACCAATCCCCATTGTTTCAGTTCATAAATTTGTTGTAAATAAATACCTAAACTATATGAGAAAACGTGTGTTGGAGATGCTTGGGACCAGGGGAAGGATGCCTCTTCGTGTTATGCACAGTGACCCCTAGACTTGGGCGTAACACAGTCAGAGTGCCATTGTCCAGCCTGTAGAGGTCTGTGCGTCCATCAATGGATATGTCTCCCCAGACCTTCACTGACTCACCATCAAACCGGTCCTGCTACACCATGTTACAGGCAGCATAATGTTCTCCACAGCTTCTCCAGACCCTTTCATGTCTCTCACATGTGCTCATGATGAACCTGCTCTCATCTGTGAAAAGCACAGGGCACCAGTGATGGACCTGCTAATTCCTGTGTTCTATGGCAGATGTCAACCGAGCTCCACAGTGTCGGGCAGTGAACACAGGGTCCACTAGAGGATGTTGGGCCCTCAGACCTTCCTCATGAAGTCCGTTTCTGATTGTTTGGTCAGAGACATTCACACCAGTGACCTGCTGGAGGTCATTTTGTAGGGCTCTGGCAGTGCTTATCCTGTTCCTGCTTACATAAAGGAGCAGATACCTGTCCTGCTGATGGGTTGAGGATCTTCTACAGTCCTGTCCAGCTCTCTTAGAGTAACTGCCTGTCTCCTGGAACCTCCTCTATGCTCTTGAGACTGTGCTCGGAGACACAGCAAAAGTTCTGGCAATGGCACATATTGATGTGCCATCGTGGAGGAACTGGACTGCCTATGCAACCTCTGTAGAATCCAGGCATCACCTCAGGCTACCACTAGTGACACTGACCCCTAGCCAAATGCAAAACTATTGAAAAACAGTCAGAAAACACGAGGAGGGAAAAAAATGTCAGTGGTCTTCATGTGTAAAACCATTCCTGTTTTGAGGGTTGTCTCATTGTCACCCCTCTAGTGCACCTGTTTCTAATTTCATTAACACCGAAGCAGCGGAAACTGATTAAAAAACACCTCTTTTACTTACCTGACCAGATCAGTATCCTAGAAGTTTAACTGTCTTGATGCAATACTTAGATTAAAAAGTGTTCCTTTAATTTTTCTGAGCAGTGTATGTAGACACACACACACTACCAGTCAAAAGTTCGGACACACCCTCTCATTCAGTGTTTTTTCTTTATTTTTACTACTTTCTATATTGTAGACACATACTGAAGATTTCAAAACTATGAAGCAAGATAAATGGAGTTATTTAGCAAACAATTGTGACATAACTCTAAATATGTTTTATATTTTAGATTCCTCAAAGTAGCCACGCTTCACTTTGATGACAGCTTTGCAAACCCTTAGCCTTCTCTTGTTGATCTTCAAGATCTAGTCACCTGAAATGGTTTTCACTTCACAGGTGTACTTTGTTAAGGTTAATTTGATGAATTTCTTGCCTTCTTAATGGGGTTGGGACCATCAGTTGTGTTGTGCAGAAGTCAAGCTGGTAGACAGTGGACAGCTCTATTTGAAAGCCCTGGTCAAGAAAAAACCCTTCACAACAGTTGGCCAGATCAAGAACACTCTCCAGGACATAGGCCTATCGGTGTCAAAGTTAACAACTAAGAGAAGACTTCACCAGAGTGAATACAGCGGGTTCACCACAAGCTGTAAACCATTAGTGAGCCTCAAAAACAGGAAGGCCAGTTTACAGTTTGCCAAAAAACATCTAAAGGAGCCTGTGCAATTCTGGAACAACATCCAATGGATAGATGAGACAAAGATCAACTTGTACCAGAACAATGGGATGAGCAGAGTCAGGAGAAGGAAAGGAACTGCTCAACATCCAATGCATACCACCTCATCAGTGAAGCATTTTGGTGGTAGTATAATGCCGTGGGCATGCATGGCTGCCATTGGAACTGGTTCTCTTACATCTATTGATGATGCCAGGATGAATTCTGAAGTGTTTCAGGCAATATTTTCTGGTCAGATTCAATCAAATGCTTGAGAAATCATTAGACGGTGCGTCACAGTGCAGATGGACAATGACCCAAAGCATACTGTGAAAGCAAGCAGAGTTTTTTAAGGCAAAAATCCAAATGAATTCAACTGAGTATGCATTTGACTTACTGAAGATAAAACTGAAGGGAAAATGCCCCAAGAACTAGCAAGAAGTGAAGACAGCAGCAGTAGAGGCCTGGCAGAGCATCACCAGGGACCAAACCCAACATCTGGTGATGTCTATGGGTTCCAGGCTTCAGGCTGTCATAGACTGCAAAGCATTTGCAACCAAATATCCCAAGTGACAATTTCATTTATGATTATGCTTGTCCAATTAGTTTTGGTCCCTTAAAGAGATGGAGGGCACATATAAAATGTATTTTAATTCCTACACTGGTCACCTGATTTGGATGTAAATAGCCTCAAATTAAAGCTGAAAGTTTACACTAAAAGCACATCATAATTGTTTCATCTCAAATTCATTGTGGCGGAGTACAGAGCTGAAATAATGAAAACTGTGTCAATGTTGTGGACCTGACTCTGCTAGCTTGCTGTAACATTATCTAGCTAGCTTGAATTCTTTGCTAATGTAAGCTAAACACCCCTGTAGTTTCGACATTATTTTTTGTCATGAATTTAAATACCAATAACAATTAAGTAAACTTATAAACTTAGGAACCTCAACTCTAAATTATTTGGCAATAATCAACAATTTAAAAAGAGAAATGTGTATACATTTTTAAATGTGTTATCTTATATTCATGTTGCAGTTAAGTCAGAAAACATCAGAATTTGAGAATATAGTTATTCTTATGCACAAGCAACTAGCATGTGACTTGTGAGGTGTGATTGCCCCCAGGGACTTCTTCCTTGTAGTAGGCATATGGGGGAAGGATTCTCAAGATATCTCATTTAGTTTTATAACAACAAAGCTGGTTTTATTTCATTATCATCTTTTTTTAAATGTATCCATACTTCTTGTGTACATATTATATTGATATTCAATATGTTAATATATATTAAAAGAGAATATCCAATTTATTCTCAAGGGAGGTGTCCTTCCCTGGTTTACCCTGATCACTGCGTCAAAATGCTGTTACTTTGACAATACATTGAAATGACCATTTAGCAGTCAAATTTCTAAATCATACTAATTTTAACTCAAGCTAAATTTTTTTTACAGATGTCGGTGTTCCATGTGTTGACAGCTTTCCCATATCCTTTATGGGTAAATGCAGCAGCAGGAGCCTGCCTTGATTTTCTTTGTCTCATCACTTATTTCCTCTTGAGATTCTTCACAAGCCAAAGCCCATCTATTGTGCCCCTGGCAAGAGAAAGAAGAAAAAAAATTGTTAAAAATGGCAAGAACTTTCCACCAAATGCCATCTTGTTGAAAAGTTGAGCCCATATCAGTTGAAGTCTTTCTCAGTAATATCACTGTAATGGTCTTATTGTGAGTTATGACAATCTCACCCACATCATCATTAACCCACCAGTCCTTAATCTTAGAGCAAGAAGCACCTGTCAGGCTTTGTTAGCCATTAAACCATTAATAATCTCAGCCTGCTTGCACACATGCACACACACACACTCTGCAGCTATGGTGTGTGGAAAAAGAAAGGGTGCTTTTTCATCACCCCTGATGGAAGCAACAATGGGTCGTAGAGATTTTGGGTGAGATGGAGAAGGTAAAAAACACAGGTCTCTTAATGAGGTCAGTTAGATTAAGTCTAATCAGTGGCCCTCCAGGGCAGCTGTCACAGTTATACATCTACTGCTGCTGGCTATGGCTATTACATGTATCCCTTGCAAAACCCATAAGAGCACCGATTCATCCTTTTTCTTGATTTTAAGGTTGCTATAATATCAGCCAGTTCATACTTATAGTTTAATGATGTTAATGCAAATGAACCGCTCTTAGAATCCTTAATGGAATTTCTGTTTGGAAATGAGGAAATGTTTTAGATACCGAGATATAATTTGCTGTTGACTCATGAAAATCTGTCATATCTGTATTATTTTGAGAAATGCACTTCATTTGTTTGGAAACTTTACTTTGGCCCTGGAGGTTTTGTTCAACAATGGAAGGAAACACATTTGGTAAATAAACCCTTAAATCAAGAAGGTTTGCAACAAAATATGTAGTATGTCGTTTGGTTACATCTCTCCTAATGAATGCCTTTGAATCTTTATTTTCAATTATTTTTATTGCATGTTGACTGACTTGTCCAGAGTCCAGAGACATAACCATATTTGGAAGAGAGCTAGATAGGAGCAAAGGACTGACTGAGAACTGGAGGACACTGTACATGCCCACCTATACCAGCCTCACTCCTGGATATGGTGTATGAAGTTGGTGCTAACAATGTTCACTTTCATAAGTCAGTGTAAACTCTAGAAGTAGGTGTTAAAGTACTCTTGGTAGCTAATTGTATACATATCAGATTCAGAAAATCCATCCATCCATTGTCTATACACCACTTAATCCTCATTAGGGTTGCAGGGAGGGCTGGAGTCTATCCCAGCTGACCAGTGGTGTAGTCTACGTGATACACAGGTATACGCCGTATACCCACTAGAGAAAGTCCCAAGTTTCTGTATACCCACTTAAAAATGCACAAAGATATGTATCAGTATGTTTTTTGACATAAGGTTCACTTTCCCATTCATAAATTTGTCTTCTCTGTGTTACGAAGCAGTGAAGTTGTATGGGGCAGGGGAAGGGTGTATGGCTTAGAACAGGGGTCACTCAATGGCAGACCGCGGTCCAGACCCGGACCCAGACATTTCATTTTGTTTCATTTTACTGACACAGCTTTCCAGTGTTTATCATTGGTTATCAGCTCAGGAAACACACAGACCAAATATGTACGAGTTCAGCCATCCCACAAGACGCTACTCAGCCAGTGAAGTGTCTGCATTGCATTGCAGCTCTGCCTTCAAGAAACAGTTGAGGGGTGAGGGACAGAGAGGAGAACAGTAGTGATGGGAAGTTTGGCTCTTTTCAAAGAGCTTTTGGCATAGCTTCCAAAGAAGAGCCAGCTCTTTCGGGTCCCAAACGGCTCCTAATTTAGTATTATTTGTAGCCTCATCTTTTAGCCTAACCAGGCAAATATGAATGATTTATGTTATTGATAAACCCTTTTGCATTCAGTATTTTTATGAGAAGACTTATAGCCTCATTTTGTGCATTTGTTCTGTTACAAAAACAGGCATTCTTACTTGTGTTTAATATTTCAATCAAACCTTTTTTGCACAAAAAATGAATGAAAAAAATACAGCACACAAACCCACAGAAGCAGAACAGAAACAGAACCAAACTCGCTATTCAAACAGTATAAATCTCCTCAGTGCAGGTTGGCATTCAGAAAAATCAGATGGCTGAGCTTGAATGGGCTGATAGCATTTCTTCTTTCATTGAGTATCTGCCCCGTTTTTTAGAAGATTCTCTCAGATTAAACTGAAGTTGCTGGCTGTGGACCAGGCACTGGGGGCAACTGGGGGAACAAAAGACTTCTAGGCATTCCTGATCGCCTATATTCACTGTACAGCCAGTCACCAAAAAACATGCGAGAGTTAAGTGAATGTGCTCACAACTTACACATCCAGCTCAGAAGAATTGGAAGAGTATTCAATGTTCACTGGGTTGCTTCTTCCCACAGGGCAGTCCCTGCAGTGTGGCACTCTTCTCCAGCACTGGCACAACATTTTCGTGAGGCATCAGAGGATGAGACAAGGGACAGCAGAGAGAGGGCTAAATTCAAAGGTCTGCTGTCAGGGCAACCTGGGGCCAGGGCAACATGCAGTTGAAGCTGGCCAGGCAGAGAAAGAGATGAAATTTAAGGGCAAACAGTTAGAGATTGGCAAGTCTCCCATCATTGACTCTGCACAGTTTAGTAAAGCAGTGGCAGAGAGTATGAACAACAGGCTCTTCACAACTACAGCTAACAGAGCACAGGCCAGTGTCACAGCCAATCAAATGACAGT
The DNA here is from genome assembly GCF_022539595.1 of Amphiprion ocellaris. Taxonomy (NCBI): domain Eukaryota; kingdom Metazoa; phylum Chordata; class Actinopteri; family Pomacentridae; genus Amphiprion; species Amphiprion ocellaris. The sequence continues at coordinate 9,197,605 of NC_072767.1, read as the reverse complement.
TCTTAACCCTGACAAGTGGGACCATGACAATCCTCGATTTGGAGAAGCTGAGGTGAGGGCTTTGTGCCATGTCCTACATCTGAACGAAGAAGGATTCATTGAGTACAAGGCCAGTGGAGGAAGAAGCATTCCTAACAAGCTGAGAAGTTGCTTGTGGCAATGGATACATTATCAGCAAGTAATGCAGATTGTGAGCGTGGGTTCAGTACCATGAACAATATCATCACTGAGTACAGGAGCAAACTGACAGCAAAGAATGCTGCAAACCTCCTCTTTGTCAGCTCAGTTGGACCACCATGCATGCAGTGGGACCCAATGCCTTATGTGAAGACCTGGCTGGGCAAAGGAAGAAAAGCAGCTCACACAACAAGTGGTATGGCTCGCTGCCACTCAGAGGAGGATAACTGCTTTAGGCCTCTGTGGAAAATCTTTTAGATGATGTGTTTTGATGTTTAGTTCCATTTTGAGTGTTTGCTTGTGACCTCATGTCTGTTCTTAGAGCCTTGTATTCTGGATGTTTACCAGTGTTTCAATTCATGCAAAAAGTTTACCATATTTTCAAGTGTTTTTAATTCCTACCTATTCCATTGGCTTACAGTATTAATGTTTTTATTTGTTTGTGTTTTGACTTTGCTATATTAAAATGCATGAAGTTAGAGCGAGATGAGGGTTTTGATAATAGTACGGGCAAGAATTTAAAACTACTTTCACCCCTCGATAGGTGGCAATTTATTCTGGAACATCATGGCTAGAAACACGGAGCAACTTCATCTGAACAAGCACAACAGTCACTCCATTATTGTTCAAAATAATGATCATTTTTTTCAAGTGAGGTATTGAAAGTGGGAGCACAAATATAGAGTGCGTGTGTGTGTGTGTGTGTGTATGTGACACACACACACACACACACACACACACACACACACACACACACACACACACACACACACACACACACACACACACAGAGGCATGCATTGCATATTAACTCACAGCAATACATTAGGTGATAGGAGATCTGTGGTCTGTAAATCAAAACTAAAGGGTCAGGTAATTGACTCATATACAGAGGAACAGGACGACTATGAAGAAGATGGGGAGAGATGGAAGGTGGGGGGAAGGTATGAGGAAGAGGGGATGAGGAGGAAAGTATTAATGGCAAAGGAAATGAAGGATTATAAAAAAGGAGGAAAAGGAGAAGAGCAGCAGTGTGCACCAATGTGTTGCTGAGTTTGACCCGTGTGCCTCCTTTGTTCTATGACTGATCGTATTCAGTAATGACACATTGCTCATGAGCCCCTGTGGCCATGAGCTCGATCTCACTACCTATAGGGCCATTGTGCTGAAGCAGCATATAGAGGCCAACTCTCACTGGGCTCTTACTGGTGCAGCTAATTACCTAAAAGGGCTCATTTGTATGCAGCTTCTGTCTTTATGTCTCGCTGTCATGCTTTCTCTGCCTCCCTTTTGACTTTGTGTCTTTTTCTTTCTCAATTATTAGTCCATTTCCCTCTCATCCTTATTTTGGTTTGTCTTTGCAACTGTAATTATATCTGGTCTAATAATTAGCATGACTAGATTCCAATATGTTGGCTGTCAAGTCTAGCTGTTTAGAGCGCAGAAACTTATATTTCCGTTCTTCCTCATCAACTCTACAAGAACATTAGGCTGGCTTACTGGATGTAGGCTGCAGGTATAAATCAGAATCAGAATCAGAAAAAACATTATTTATCCCCGAGGGGCAATTAGGTGGGTAAAGAGTGGCATATTAAAAAAGAGCAAGAGAGAAAAAATAAAAGCTGCTCAGCGCTCTGACCAGTCAACCACAGGAGCAGTGACCTGGAGCCGGAATGACCTGCCATCGACCATCGCTTGTGTCGGTATTCCAAAACTTAAGCAATCTGGGGGAATTCCATAATTAGCACAAAAAGTTAACACATGGTGGTATCTTATAGGCAAATTCTACTTCATCTAATTATACACTGTTACATCCCGACTGTCTAGGGTAGTCAGGAGGTAACCAAAAGCGAGAGAGAGAAGAAGAAAAAAAAAAAGAAAAGGAAAGAATCAACAGGAACGGGCTTATAGGGTGACGGGCTGTGATTTATTTTGAACAACAAAAGGTGTACATGAAGGTAACAAATGATGGGGGAGTTAAATGCAAAAGCGAAAAAAAAACGGGTGCTACAGAACTAAAAGAACCAAACATAACCAAAAGCGAACTGTCCTGACAGTTGTTGAACCCAATAAAAAGGAAAAAGTATAACGGGGAAATAATGTACACAACTGACGAAACTCAAACATACAAAGGCTGCAGCACCCCTACCTAAACTAACAAGGAGCATATGACTGAACCTGCTAATTGCTAGCGTTTATCTCCCCCACAGACACTAGGTTCACCAGAATTCCTCAAGCCAACACAACACCGGACAGCTCAGCGTCACCTACGAGCTGCCACCGACATACTGCGGGACTGAATCTTTTGACAGCTCTCCCGTCATCATGGTAGGAGGAGCCCTCTGGTCCTGGACCTATCCGGCAGCTCCTCGGACAGCAGGCGGGCCCAACCCCAGAGCCACGGAGGAAGGATGCCTCTGATGGCAGACTGCTTACAGCTGTTCCTGATGGAAAAATTAAGAGAGGAGGAGGAGCGCAACGGCCCAAGGCCGTAACACTCCCCCCCATAAAACACAAACCCAGGGTTTGAAACTCAAATATCACACACATAAAACAAGCACACTCACATCCTGGACAGGGCATCCGCAAAGGTGTTCTCCGAGCCCTTCTTGTGGCAGATCTTTAAATTATAGTCTTGCATCAGTAGAGCCCAGCGCATCAGCCTCTGATTGTGGTTATACATACGAGACAGGAACACGATTGGATTATGGTCAGTGTAAACAACAGTAGGCAACGGGCTAGATCCAACATAGACCTCGAAGTGTTGAAGTGCCAGTAACAGTGCCAGTGTCTCCTTCTCCTGGGCGTCTAAGCGGAGACGAGCAAGGCGAACTTTCAGCCGCGCCTCATCCCGCGACCCAGCACTTACAGGTGAAAGTGGATCAAAACGGGGAAGTGTGAGCGGAGTTTTCACCCGCTCACCTCCACCCACATCCACACCAGCACCTGAGGAAGCGTGAGGCACCTCCCCATCTTTAGAGCTTCCCCCATCCAGGGAGCCATGTTCCATCACAGCAGGGACAGCAGACGCAGACACCTTAATCACACCCATTTCCACCAGCCTACCCGCAACGATAGCCTTCAGCTCACGTTTGACTGTTTGCTTCGGAATATCAATGCCAAAATGCTCGGCAATTTGCTGCAAATCACATTTGCGGCAGCACTCAAGCAGCTCGAGAGACGGGCCGGCCACAAACTGATCCCACCTGAATACAGCTGCCATACTCGCCTCACAATAACCCCCCCTCCAAAAGAAACCACAGCCTGGCCAACTCCAGAAGGGACGAGCCCCCACTTGTTACATCCCGACTGTCTAGGGTAGTCAGGAGGTAACCAAAAGCGAGAGAGAGAAGAAGAAAAAAAAAAAGAAAAGGAAAGAATCAACAGGAACGGGCTTATAGGGTGACGGGCTGTGATTTATTTTGAACAACAAAAGGTGTACATGAAGGTAACAAATGATGGGGGAGTTAAATGCAAAAGCGAAAAAAAAACGGGTGCTACAGAACTAAAAGAACCAAACATAACCAAAAGCGAACTGTCCTGACAGTTGTTGAACCCAATAAAAAGGAAAAAGTATAACGGGGAAATAATGTACACAACTGACGAAACTCAAACATACAAAGGCTGCAGCACCCCTACCTAAACTAACAAGGAGCATATGACTGAACCTGCTAATTGCTAGCGTTTATCTCCCCCACAGACACTAGGTTCACCAGAATTCCTCAAGCCAACACAACACCGGACAGCTCAGCGTCACCTACGAGCTGCCACCGACATACTGCGGGACTGAATCTTTTGACAGCTCTCCCGTCATCATGGTAGGAGGAGCCCTCTGGTCCTGGACCTATCCGGCAGCTCCTCGGACAGCAGGCGGGCCCAACCCCAGAGCCACGGAGGAAGGATGCCTCTGATGGCAGACTGCTTACAGCTGTTCCTGATGGAAAAATTAAGAGAGGAGGAGGAGCGCAACGGCCCAAGGCCGTAACATACACTTTAATTTAGAGGTACATATGTTACCAACAATCTCCTAAGAAATAAAATGTGTGACTTTGCAGTAATTACAGGTAAGCCAAAGACTCTGTTGTACTTCCTTAACAGCTTACTTCCTTAATTAAAGGTACATTCTGTAGTGTCCTTTTAATGTCCCTGCTCCATAGTGCTGCTAAGGGAGACAGTTTTTAACTTGGTGTCCAGCTACTGACCGGTAGAGCAATATTAAAATTGTGAACATTTGAAAATATGAATGCAAAGTAATGGTTTAAATATTTTTTGAAACTGTCTGTGCTCTTGTTTTATGGTGAAAGAAGTGCATTGAACAAAAGTATCCTTATGTTGAGCCTTAAAATATCACTAAGTGTAAACGTCCCTTTTGTCATGGCTACTTACATTTAGTGAAATGCCAAGATAATCTAACTTTTAGTTTTTTAGTAGGTGCATAGCTAGCTCAAGTGCAAATATGTACATCCTAGCTAAAACACTAAAATAAGCCTAATGACAGCGTTTAGCCTTACTGTGGAAAAAATATACACAATGCAATATGAAATATCATTCTAGGGAGGGGGCTTGATATCTTTCAAATTTAGGTTTTGGTGCTATTGTGTCATAATCATAAACTGGGTAACTAGGATAACTGCATTTTGGATCACATCTCATCCTTGTACCAATATTGGACCCGGCCTCACTGTCCCTACTGGGTCTCTCTTTTTTTAAATTATTTTTTGCATGTGACTTGGGTTCTGCACAGCTTTTTAGACTATTTAGAATTGGTCCTAACATGATCTTCTTTCTCGGATGTTGCATATTTCTCAGATTTCTTTGTTTACTTTCCCTCCTTCCTTTCCTGTCTCCTTTCTTTTTTCCTTACTGAGACACAAACACATGTTCTCTGTCCTTCTCTGCCCTGTAGCCACCCGATCCCCATGTTTCTGTGTAAGAATAAGGATAAACTTTATTGATCCCACAGTGGGGAAAGTTCACCGTTACAGCAGCTCCAAAGAAAAAGTACAAAGGCAGTGCAAGAATAGATAAGAAAAAGAAACAGTGCAAAAATTTCAGAAAAAAACATTATATACAGATGATTTTTTTTCTTATAAATATCATGTAGAAGACTATATACAAGAGGATGAGGTATCAGTTGTTGCACATAAGTAGGAGGATGCGTGTCTAAAATGGGGGAAGAAAAAAGTGCAGCAGTAAACAGTACATGGTGGAGTTTATAGTGCGGCATTGTACAATCTAACAGATGCTGGAATAAACCACCTGCAGAAACGTTCCTTCTTACACCTAGGGTGTACCAGTCTGTTGCTGAAGGCGCTTCTTAAGGAGTTCACAGTCTGATGCAGAGCGTTGGAGGAGTTTCTGATGATAGAAGACAGTTTATCCAGAGCCCTCCTCTCTCCCACCACCTCCATGGAGTCCAGGGATCAGCCACAGACTGAGCTGCTCTTTTTATCAGTCTGTTTAGTCTGTTCTTATCACGCTCAGAGCATCCCCCTCCCCAGCACACCACGCATAGAAGACCGCTGATGCCACCACAGTGTCATAAAAGGTCCTCAGCAGTGTCCTGCTCACACCAAATGATGCGAGTCTCCTCAGCAGGTATAGACGACACTGACCCTTCTTATACAGAGAGTCAGTGTTATCTGTCCAGTCCAGTTTGTTATTTAGGTGAACACCCAGGTACTTGTAGGTCCTCACTCTCTCAATGTCAAGTCCCTGGATGTTCAGCGGTGGAGTGTATGAGGGTTTCCTGTGGAAATCGATCACCATCTCCTTTGTCTTGCTGGCGTTTATTTGGAGGTGGTTCTGCTCACACCAGTAGACAAAGTCCATGATGACCTTCCTGTACTCACAGTCATTCCCCTCTGACATGCATCCTATGATGGCTGTGTCATCGGAGAACTTCTGGAGATGACAACTGTCTGTGGAGTAGCGGAAGTCTGATGTGTAGAGGGTGAAGAGGAAAGGTGAGAGTACTGTACCCTGGGGTGCTCCTGTGCTGCAGACCACCACATCAGACACGCAGTCCTGTAGCTTCACATACTGTGGTCTGTCTGTGAGCCAGTCCGTGGTCCATGCAGCCAGCTGGTCACTGACCCCCACTCTCTCCATCTTCACCCTCAGCAGTGAGGGTTGTATTGTATTGAAGGCACTGGAGAAGTCGAAGAATGTGATCCTCGCGGTGTTTCTAGTGTCCTCCAGGTGAGACAGGGATCTCTGCAGCAGGTAGAGGATGTCGTCATCCGTCCCAATCCCAGGCTGGTACGCAAACTGCAGGAGAGTTTGGACTCACCAGGGGGCGAAGATGGTTCAGGACGATCCTCTCCAGTGTCTTTATCAGGTGAGAGGTTAAGACCACAGGTCTGTAGTGGTTGGGCTCCTTGGGGCACTAGGTCTTTGGGACCGGAACCACACAAGAAGTCTTCCACATGGCAGGAACTCTTTCCAGTCTCAGGCTGAGGTCAAAGATGTAGCAGACCACCTGACAGAGCTGGTCTGTACAATCCCTGAGGAGTCTGGAGCTGATGCCATCAGGACCCGTGGCTTTCCTGGCTCTGGTCTTCCTGAGCTGCATTCTCACCTGATCCACTGTTGGTGTGAAGAGAGGAGGAGGAGGTGGAGATGGGGGGAGAGAGGAGAGCCCAGGAGATGGTGGTGGTGAAGGAGGTGAGGAGAAAGGGGCGAGCAGGCAGGAGGAGCTGGAGGCCGGCTGGACAAAGCTCAGGCTGGAGGGGGAGGTGATGAGACCAGTATCAAACCTGTTGAAAAACAGGTTTAACTTGTTGGCCCAGTCTCTGTCCCCAGGTTCAGGCTCCCCCTTTTTGCCCTTGGCCTGCCCTGATATTGTCTGGAGTCCTCTCCAGACCTCTCTTGTGTTGTTGTTCTGCAGCTGATCCTCCATTTTCTTCCTGTAGCTGGCCGTGCACTCCCTGATCTTCCTTTTAAGATCCCTCTGTACCCTCCTCAGGTCTTCTGTGTCTCTGTGCAGGGGATTGATGGAGTTGCAATAAGCCATCATGCTGTAAATAGCATGGACATGGGTTCCCCACTACGAGATGGAAAACAAGCCTACTTCTTGTGCTCTTAGTACTCATCCTGTTCTATCGGTTTCCTTCTGCTTTCACTGTAACTCTACCTCCCTCTCCAACTGCTCACCTAAAAAAGGGTAGACCGTGGAAGACAGCAAAGTCACCATTAAGCCTCTCTATCATCCTGTAACCCTGATTCATGAGCCAATCTGCTGTCCCTAACAAAAGATTTTCCAACATAATTCCTTCTTCTCTTTCAATGTGTCTCATTCACCTTCTCCCCTGCTAATCTACCTTTTCCTTCTAAGGTCTTGTTCTCCTACTCTTTCCCTTCCTCTTTATTTCTTTGTTTTGCCTGCTGAACTACTTATTTTCCTGTGTTGTTTCATCAGGCATGCAAAGTGTCTTATTGTGGCATTGTGGACAATCAGTCCCTGTGGCTTGTGAAAGGTTTGTGCTTTGGATTATTGTAAATTGTAAGGCTATTTCAAGGAGCTGAGAAAGGGATAAGTCAAGTGTCAAATTTGATCGACTGCCTTATCGCTCTTCCCCATTCACCTCACTCATCTGCAGCATCCCTTGTCACTTCCTTCAATCATTCTGAATTTCCGTCTCCTGTCTTTCAGATCTTCATTTTCTTTGTCCATTTTTTGTAACATTTTTGTTACCCATGCAAAGTTCAAAGGTGATGAAACTGAGGTCTCATCCCGGTACTCATCCATGATTTTGTCCTGTGTTAGGGAAGGATTTCAAGGGAACTGACCCTCAGTCTCTTGATACCTTCAACCCACCTTACAGCATGAGATGACATGCATTTTTGCTGGACTAAGAAGAGTACACTGACTTGGATGTACTTGCATGGTTATTATTCGGCCCGGCTGGAATAGGCAGCATTTCCACATCACTCCCCAAGAACACTGTCAAGCATGGTGGTGGTAGAATTATGCTCTTGGGCTGTTTTGGTGCTAGTGGAACTGATGCTTTACACAAAGTAAATGGAATAATGATGATGAATATTAACTCCACATTCTTCAGGAAAACCTGGGCACTGCATTAGAAATACCACTGTAAAAGTGGTCTGACAGTCATTGTGGTGCATGACCTGTGAACTGCAGTGGAAAGAAGAGAGAGAATAGAAGTGGAGGTCTGAGGCAGAAAGCAGTGAGCTGTATCAGACTGAACAGTGGGATCAATTCAAATTCAAAGTGTCACATCAGAATTAGAATTAGAATTCACTCCACTGGTGCCTCGTCAACCCTCCAGCCCCCAGTCTCTCACTCTCCAGGAACATCAGGTGAGGTGTGCACTGAAGGCAGTAAATCCAAGTAAAGCTGCCAGACCAGACGGCATTCTTGAAATGGTGCTTTGTGCCTCTGCAGACCAGCTAGCAGGAGTTCTGACGGGGATCTTCAATTCATCCCTATCACTGGCTGAAGTACTGCCCTGTCTAAAGGCAGCTACTATTGTTCCAGTGCCCAAGACTACAGCCATTAAAGACCTTAATGACTACAGACCAGTGGCACTGACGTCTGTGGTGATGAAGTGCTTTGAAAGACTTGTTCTCCAGCATCTTAAAGCCTGCCTCCCCTGGAACTTCAACCCACACCAGTTTGCCTATAGGGCAAACCGGTCCACGGAGGACGCCATCAACACAGCTCTTCACACAGCCCTGAGCCACCTAGAGCTCCCAGGAAACTACATCAAGATGCTGTTCGTTGACTACAGCTCGACGTTCAACACCATCAGCCCTGACATCCTGGTGGAGAAGCTGGTGGACCTGGACTTGGACCCCCTGATGTGCTCCTGGATTAAGAACTTCTTGACTAACCGACTACAGGTTGTGAAGATGGGTCAGCTCTACTCATCCACCCTGACACTCAGCACTGGTTCCCCCCACGGCTGTGTGCTGAGCCCCCTCCTGTATGCCCTCTATACGTACAACTGTACACCCATCAACCCCTCCAACACCATCATTAAGTTTGCCTATGACACCACTGTGGTTGGCCTCATCTCGGGGGGTGATGAAACGGCATATAATAATAATAAATAATAAATTTTATTTATAAAGTGCTTTTCCAAAAACTCAAAGACACTGGCATATAAGGGGGGAAATACTGGAGTTGGTAGGGTGGTGTTTCAGGAACAACCTGGAGCTGAACACCAAGAAGACCATAGAGATAGTCATTGATTTCAGGAGGCATGAGGGGGACCATGCTCCACTATCCATCAACGGGGTTTGTGTGGAAAGAGTGGCCTCCTTCAAGTTCCTGGGGACTCATTTATCTGAGGACTTCACCTGGACAGTCAACACAGCAGCACTAGTTAAAAAGGCACTGCAGAGACTTCACTTCCTCCAAGGACTGAGGAGGAACCACCTGGAGGAGAGACTGCAGGTGTCCTTCTACCAGACCACCATAGAGTCTGTGCTGACCTACTGTGTGACTGTTTGGTTTGCAGCCTGCTTCACCGCAGACAGGAAGGCTCTGCAGAGGGTTTTCAGGACAGCAGAGAAAATCATCGGCTGCCCTCTGCCCCCTCTGGAGAACATCGCAACCTTCCGCTGCATCAGCAGAGGGAAAAAGATCTGGACAGACAGCACACACCCTGGCCAGACACTGTTCAGCCTGCTGCCATCAGGGAAGAGACTGAGATCCTCAAAATGCATGACAAACAGGCTTAGGAACAGTTTCTATCCATGGTCCATCAGACTCCTGAACTCCAAATACCCGTTTACCTGAATGCACAGTGTCACTTTTTGCTGCTTTCGTACAATTTCCTAACATATTCATATTGTACTGGTTTTCATTCCATTTCATTGATCTCCCATATTGTATATATCTGACCTCCTTTGCACATGTTGTCATTTTTAATATTGTTGTTATATATGTACATTTGATTCTACTATTTAATGTTGATATTTTATTTCTCATTGCTTGTTGTTGTGCACCGTCCAGCGGACGCTATTTATATTTTCATCATGCCATGTATGATGACAATAAAGCCATTCTAATTCTAATTCTCTACTGCCAGTGCTGTAGCTGGCCTGTTGTTTCTGCTGTTTGCCTGCCTGTCAGCTGTCATTTCAATTCATCTACAGCTTAAACCTCTTCATAATTCATGTCAGGATGCAAATCAACATCCTTGCCTTCCACAACAGGAAACAACCATGAGAGGCTATTTTTTCCTGCTGCTGTCATGGTTTTCCCTCAAATTCTCTGCCTTGCCATGGCATTGTATCTCAGTGGCTCTGTTATTGACAATCCAGATGTCCTACATCCAAGGTTGATAACTACAAGTTGTGTAACATCCTCACTAAGAAGTGGGCATAATGGATGGTCTTTGTATACAAGTATTGCTCAAACTGACTGTCACTGCCATCTGTACTGCCTGTGGGTTATGCAAATCTGCTGTTCTCATGGTGTTTCGTTTCAGATAATCTACACCAAGGCCTTTTGCCATAAGACTAATTCTTGTAGCAATTTGTCTTTCATAAAAATCACTTGGAAATGTTTGGTAGTTATGCTTCTACTGTTGTCTGGTATCCAGCCTAATCTGGGTCCTTTGATTACATGTAATACACCAACTGATTTTAAGAATCTGTATGGGTTACATATCCTGCATATAAATGCTCACAGCTTGCTTCCTAAAATGGACATACTGGGCTTGTTCAACTGGGGCTGATTTTGTTGTTATTTCTGAGACCTGGCTCTCCAAATCTATATTAGATAGAGATGTGGTAATTGATGGTTTTAATATTTTTCACTCAGACCGTCCTATTAAAGACAGTGGTGCGGCAATTTATGCTAAATCTGGTCTTCCTGCACAAAAAAAATTAGGTCTACGTCTTGATTTATCTGGTGGTCAGTTTTTTAACTGTTGTTGGCTACTATCGGCCTCCATCAGGTTCTGTCGTACTACCCATTCTATTTACTATTCATGTCAACAATGTTCGTCAAAACATAAAAGCATCTGACAAAACAAAAGTTTTATTGTTTTCTGGGAAAAAAAGAAAGTACTTGAAGTTCTCCCTGGTATTACAACTGCACAAGGCAGCAATTGAGTGAATGGCCTCTTACAAATACCTTGGCATCACAACTGATGAAAGCCTCTGTTTTAAAACCCACATCAAAAATCTTTTAAAGAAGTTGAAATTAAAATTGGGTTTCTTTTTCAGCAAAAAATCCAGTTTAACTTTTAATGCCAGGCAATGGCTTGTTGCTGCCACCTTCTTGCCTGCCTGTACTTGATTATGGAGATATTGCTTCCATGAATGCCTCTACCTACACTCTCAGACTGTTGGATGCTGTTAATCATAGAGCACTTAGATTTATAACGGGCTGTAAACCTCTCACACACCACTACACTTTGTACTCCTTGGTTAACTGGTTATCGCCGTCCACATGAAGACCATTGGTATCATTTCATTTACAAATTCATCCTTGTTCTGCTCCCCACATATTTACCCTTAAACATGTCACATAAACAGTTTAGCCAGAGTCTACTTTCCTAGGACTTCATTACTTTCACTGTCCTCCTCAGTCTGCACAGAGCTCGGCAAAATAGCTTTTCTTACTCTGTCCTCCCAACCTGGAACTCAATACTGCAGAGTCTGTAGCTGTCCAACTTGATTCCCCTGGGGGACTTCAAACATCTCTTAAATACTATGGAAATATCACCTCGTAAGACTTCTTGTTCTTAGTCTTTTTACTCTTTAACTTTATTGCTTGGCGCTTTTGCACATCCATTTTTTTTTAAAGTTTTTTTTTGGCTTTATTTAGGCGCAGTGAGAGAGAGACAGGGGAGAAGAGTTGGGGGAAGACATGCAGCAAAGGGCCGCAAGTGGGAATCGAACCCGGACCACTGCGTCGGGGACCAGCCCCTGTACATGGGTCGCCCGCTTAACACGTTGAGCTATACGGGCTTTTTTACTGTTGATATCACTGTTGTGTTTAAAAATAAGCTTTAAATGACAAAATGTAATGGACTGCACTCTTTTTTATTTAGGGCATGTTTTTTTTTTGTCATTACTCTGCCAAGGAGGCAGAGCCTCGGCATAGTTATGTGACGATCGGTGTTGGTTTGTCTGTCTGTTAGCAACATTACTCGGATTAATGAATTTAGATGAAATTTTCAAGGAAGGTCAGAAATGACACAGGGACCAAGATTTTGGCAGTGAAATGCAGCTTGTAATCTGGATCCACAATTTTTCCAGATTTCTGTATCACTGATAATGGTACGCCATCACTGTAACTGTGACAACTAGTAAACACTACGTCAACTGCCTGCTAACAACAACATAATTGTGATCCTACTAGAAATCTACCACTGCTGACTTACTGGGACTTATCCCTCAAAGATGATACAAGGAATGAGCAGGCTTGTGAGCAGACTGTGGTCTCTGAGTGCTTTTATAGTTTTTATTTTCTATCTGTTTCACAGTTGGCCTCTCATTCACTCACACACTAATGGCAGCAACCTACCATGCAAGGCTAAGGCCTAATCAGTGGGGGCAATCTTCCTGCCTAGCTCAGGTTCAGCATCCTGCCTAAGGAACTTTATTGAACATGTTGGAAGGAGCCCTGTTTTAGCCTTGTTATTTGTGATTAACTCATTCTCCTTTTAATCATCCCTAAATGCTAAAATTGACACAGCTGGTTGAACTGCTTCTATCTGTCAAAAGCCGGCAAAGTCTGATTTTTTTTTTTAAATTCTTAATGTGAGTGAGACTCTGTTGTTCAATCTCTCTCTACCACAGCTTAGATGTGCTTTGTTCAGCAGACAGACCAAGTCTGTGGACATGCAGAGACAACTCTTGTTCCAGTTCATGTTGAAACCTGCAAAGCTGAGACCAGTTCAATCCATGTCACAGTCTGTTGAAATTAAAGATGTGTGTTTCCCTGTAGTCCCTTTTTTTGAGACAAGTAGTGCTCTGCACTGAAGCATCCATAATTAGGCATATGTCGTGTATGCGTTCAAACAAAAACAATTTTTCTACATTTACAGCCTATATAAGAGGGTAGACAGGTGCACCTGCTTCTCGTGGAAGACACATGGTGTTGATTGGCTGAATCAGCAAAATCTTCTGACAAATACATGGAAAGCTGTCCACCAGGCTGTCCACCAGGCTGTCCACCAGGAAATATGTACATACACATGCAAGGATGTCTATGTAAGCAGACAAAGCCATGTACTGCACATAGATAAACAGAGACACATAAAGGAATATTCATCTCTCACAGCTACATCAAAGGCCATGAAGGAGTAATAAAGCAAAGGTTCAAGGAGAGTCAGCAAGCAGCAGAAAATGGGCAGTGTGCAAGATCTATTGTTATGTGAAGAGCTGAGGGAGTGGCAAAGAGTAGGAATGAGTGATAGGGATCAAGGGATTGAGAAATTTCAGGGGAAATTGGCAGGGGACGGTGGAAAAGGAAGACTGCAGGGGAGGACAAAGAGAAGGTGTATGGGCACAGATGGAGAGTAGGAAGCCATCAAGGTTAGCTGATGTGATGTAACATGTCAGAAAGAAATCATCTTTTCTGTCCTTAAATCCATCCATCCATCCATCCATTATCTATACACCGCTTAATCCTCATTAGGGTTGCAGGGGGGGCTGGAGTCTATCCCAGCTGACTCAGGTGAAGGCAGGGGACACCCTAGACTGTCACAGGGCTACATACAGAGACAAACAATCACTCTCACATTCACACCTACGGGCAATTTAGAATGATCAATTAACCTCAGCATATTTTTGGACTGTGGGAGGAAGCCGGAGTACCCGGAGAAAACCCACGCATGCACAGGGAGAACATGCAAACTCCATGCAGAAAGATCCCGGGAAAGCCGGGATGCGAACCAGGGATCTTCTAGCTGCAAGGCGAAAGTGCTAACTACTACACCACTGTACAACCCCTGTCCTTAAATCATCTATCCATTCATCCATCCTCCACTGCTATGCTTCAATACCATGTTTTTGTCACTCACATGCATATTTTGGGCCTGATGAGAACCACTCATTAAGGGACAATGACTTTTATATGCAGAGGTGCTACCTTGCAATCAACTTTGCAGCATTCCAAATTACCTCTGATCTAATTTATGCTAAATTTATTAAAGTTAATGAGCCAGCTGGCCATCTGTTGAGCAGCTGAAGCAGCACAGAGGACAATCAGTGGTGATGGCAAAAGATGCACAACAGAAAAGCTGCAAGGGCAAATCCAGCTTGCATGAGAGGAAAGGAGACAAAGAGATTAGCTGTCAGTCCCCACCCCCCTACCCCCATCCTCACCCCACCCCCCTCCACCCCACCCCCATCCTCACCCCACCCCCCCTCCACCCCACCCCCATCCTCACCCCACCCCCCTCCACCCCACCCCCATCCTCACCAATAGCTATGGCATTCCTTGTGGAGCACAGTTCATGCTCCATTCCTGTTCATACTGTATACATCAGACTTCAAATACAGCACTGAGTCCTGCCACATTCAGAAATACTCTGAGGACACTGCTATCATGGCATGTATCAGAAGTGGACATGAAGCTGAATACAGGGATCTGATAAATGCCTTCAGTGACTGGAGTCACAAAAACTGCCTGCTACTCAATGCCTCAAAGACAAAGGACATGATCACAGATTTCTGCAGATCCAAACCCCCATTTCAGCCAGTGAGCCCTTGTGGCGTAGACATCAAGGTGGTGACATTGTATAAATATTTAGGTGTCCACCTTGATAATAAGTTGGACGGGTCTAAAAACATGGACCGACTCTTTTGCCTCAGAAGACTGCGATCAATAGATATTTGCAGTAAGATGCTGCAGATGTTTTATCAGTCTGTAGTAGCAAGTGTCCTGGTTTATGCAGTGGTCTGCTGGGGAGGCAGTATAAAAAACAAGGATGCAAGGTGTCTGAACAAAGTGGTTAAAAAAGCTGGCTCTGTGGTTGGAATCAGATTGAACTCATTGGAGGATGAGGTGGAGAGACGTGCACTGAGCAAGATGGAAGCCATTCTGACAAACATGGATCATCCACTTCATATCTGCCTCAATGAGCAACGAAACATCGGTGTTGGATGGCTCCTATCCCTGCACTGCAGGACAGAAAGATTGAGAAAATCTTTCTTACCATCAGCAATTAGACTATTTAATTCTTTAATTCTTCTATTTAATTCTAAAGTAAACAGATGAAACCTCTGACTAACCTCTAACTGAATTTCCCTTGGGGGATAAATAAAATTATTGTATTGTATTGTATTGTATTGTATTGTATTGTACTGTCAAAAACAGTGCTTTTAGGCATTCCATATTTTCTTTTCTGTTTGTTTTAGTCATATGATACACACAGGAGTTAGTACTTGATTGCATAATCACTGTTTTTCACGACTGCAGCCTTGTGCCTTGCCATGCTCTCCACCAGCTCCTGACATTGTTCTGCTGTCACAGCAATCCATTCCTGTTGCACAAATTCATGCAAATTTGTTTTGTTTTTGGGCTTGTGGTTCTCCATTTTGCATTTGATGATTTTCCACAGGTTTTCCATTGGATGTAGATCTGGTGACTGAGCAGGCCAAAGCATTATTCCAATGTTCTGGTTCTCCATCCAGGCTTTAACTGCCTTTGCAGCGTGGCAAGGGGCATTGTCTTGTTGGACAATCCAGTCATTGGAGGCAAGGAAGAGTTTTCCAGCTGATGGAAGAAGACTTTTTTCAAGAGTAACCCTGTACATGACCTGGATACTTTGCCCTTCACACAGTTGTATTTGCCCTGTTCTACCTGTAGCTGCATGTATATTACATCTGTTAATGCTGTGCTGCTTCACCTGATGTTGTGTGCAGCTGGTGGCCAATCATTGAAGTGGGACTGAGTATTTAAGCTGTGGCCCTTCTTTGTTTCTTCCTCTGCTTCCAGCTGCGTCACTTCCATACAATAGGTATGTCTGCTCCTGCTGTGTCTCGCTGGTATGGTTTCTCTGCTGTTATGCTTTGGGCATTTGCTTTAAGCTTGCAGAGCGACTGATGTGTCCCCGGTTGGTGCGCTTCTAGTTTGTGTGTGTGCACGTCACCCGCTCCCGGCTGAAATGAAGTAGGTGTCCTCTCTTGTACTGCGTTATTGTGTATGCTACTATTACCTGGCTAACACTCCTGTGGTCACAGGTAACGTGCCGAGCTGCATGGACTCTCTTCCTCCCTTCCTTGTGTGTGTGTGTGTGTGTGTGTGTGTGTGTGTGTGTGTGTGTGTGTGTGTGTGTTTGTGTGTGTTATACATTACGTTACAATACAGAGCTAAAACAAGAGAGGGATGGAATGAGCGAGAGCTGCAGCAAAGGAAAAAGCAATTAAAGCATCAGCTCTCATCTGGCAATTCACCTGGTCTCATGAGATGAAGCAAGCAATGTGTGTACACACACACACACACACACACACACACACACACACACACACACACACACACACACACACACACACACACACACACACACACATGGGGGAGAAAGAGCTGATTAGAGGTGTCAGACACGTTTATTAGGTCTACATCAACATACATGTGTGTCTGCCTGTGGTCACCGTCAGCCGACTGCTGCATGATGAGCAGCACAGCTGGGTCATCGTGTTTATAATTAAGGGAAGGCTATGAGACTGCTGCTATTGCTCCTTTTTAATTCCTATCCTATTTCCCCTCCTCCTCCTCCTCTCTTTGTTCTTTCTCCCCCTATTTCTCCTCCTACTCCTCCCAGCTTTCCAGTTTCTCTTCCTGTCCTCTCCCAGCATGCACTCCCTACAGTCACTCCCTGCATCTTCCTCAGTGCAGGAGGTTGCTGTTGACCAGCTACAGGTTTTCTCAGACAGGTTACAGCCAGTTTCGGTGTTCATAAGGTAGCCTGAGTGAAAAATGTTTTTAAAAAAAAAAAAAAAATACACTGGTTGTGCATATGATTTTCTCAACTGAGGAAAAGAAAGAATATGCTGAGAGAAAAAAGAGAAAGTGGTAAAAAAGAGAAAAAGAATAAATAAAGACAGATGGAAACATCACAAATAATGAAAGAGCTATAAATAAATAAAAGCAGAAACACAGTAAGACAAAAATGACAGATAAATATGGAGAAAAAAGAAAGAAAGAAAAAAGAAAGAAAGAAAGAAAGAAAGCTCATTCGTCCTGCAGGTCAACTGTGGTTGCAGGCTGATGATAAATGTTCAGCGTGGCTGTATGTGAGAAATTCAGAACAAAGAGCTGAGAGAATAACAGCTGGTCTATATCAGTACTGTGGTGGTGGTATCTATTTTTATAGTGTTTTTACTATGATATATGTATGTGTTTTGTGTAATGTTTGGGATATGTGCAATAGTTTTTTTCTGTAGTTGTTGAGATGGCATTGATGGCACAGCTTTTGAGTACAAGATACATTTCCCCAAGTGAGACAATAAAGTATATTGAATTGAATTGAATCTCAGAAGCAATGTTCCCTCTAATTTTTCATGAGTCTGAGCAAACACACAAACTCCCTGAGCGTTCCTTGGACCACTGTGAGCAACATCAGACGTGTGCACTGTGGTCACACCAGCATCACATCCATTCAAGTTACATGGTTCGTTAAAATAATCATATTACAGCATTTACATTTCTCTTAAAACACTTTGTCAACGGGAGCCAGTTGAAGGCTGCAGTGATTTTAGTGACAGACACTGTTACGGACTATATCAACTTCTGTGCAGAGAACATCGTACCGACCAGGAAAGTACGGTGTTTCTCTAACAGCAAACCCTGGGTAACCCTGGAACTGAAGGCCCTGCTGAAGGAGAAGAGGAGGGTCTTTGGATCTGGGGACAAAGAGGAGCTGAGGAGGGTGCAGAAGGAGATAAAGAAGAAGATCAAGGCGGACAAGGCCAGCTACAGGACCAAGATGGAATCTCACCTGCAGGACAATAACACAAGGGAGGTCTGGAGAGACCTGAGATCCATCTCTGGTTACAGCAGAGGCCATGAGAGGGGAGCTGCAGCAGGAGGCCAGGAGTGGGCCAATGAGCTGAATCTGTTCTTTAACAGATTCGACTCTGCTCCCACTCCTCCCCCCTCTCATCAAAGCACCGACCAGCCAGCTCCTTCTTCACACCTCAGCTCTCTACCACCAACACCACCAACAGCACCCCTCCTCCCATCCCCGTCTTCTACCACCTCCGGACTCCGCATACAGCCCCATCACCCCTCCTCGTCTCACCCCCCACCACCACCATCACCCCTCCCCCTGCCACCCTCCCCCTGCCTCTCCATAACAGCTGATCAGGTGAGAAGTGAACTTAAAAAGATCAAGACCAGGAAAGCTGCAGGTCCTGATGGAATCAGCTCCAGACTCCTTAGAGACTGTGCAGACCAACTCTGTCAGGTGCTGCTGCACATCTTTAACCTGAGCCTGAGTCTGGAGAGGGTTCCTCTGTTATGGAAGACTTCCTGCCTGGTTCCTGTCTCTAAGACCAGGAACCCCAGGGAGCCTAACCACTTCAGACCTGTGGCCCTCACTTCTCACCTGATGAAGACCATGGAGAGGATCGTCCTCAAGAACCTCCGTCCCCAGGTGAGCCAGTATCTGGATCCACTGCAGTTCGCCTACCAACCGAACATTGGAGTGGATGATGCAGTGGTCTACCTGCTGCACAGATCACTGACTCACCTGGAGAAACCCAGCAGCACTGTGAGGGTCATGTTCTTTGACTTCTCCAGTGCTTTCAACACCATCCAGCCTTCTCTGCTTAGGGTGAAGCTTGAAGGAGCGGGAGTAGACTGTCACCTGGCTGCTTGGACCATCGACTACCTCACCAACAGACCACAGTACGTGAGGCTTCAGGACTGTGTGTCTGATGTGGTAGTCAGCAGCATGGGGGCCCCACAGGGGACAGTGCTCTCCCCCTTTCTCTTCACCTTGTACACATCGGACTTCCACTACAACTCTGGGAGCTGTCACCTCCAGAAGTTCTCCGATGATACAGCCATTGTTGGGTGCATATCTGAAGGGGACGAGCGGGAGTACAGGATGGTCATCACTGACTTTGTGGACTGGTGTGAGCGAAACCATCTGCAGCTCAACGCCAGTAAGACGAAGGAGATGATCGTGGACTTCCGCAGGAGGAGGACACCCCGGACTGCACCGGTGAACATCCAGGGTTTGGACATTGACATGGTGGACACATACAAATACCTGGGTGTTCACCTCAACAACAAACTGGACTGGACACACAATACAGAGGTCCTGTACAAGAAGGGCCAAAGTCGTCTCCACCTGCTGAGGAGACTGAGGTCCTTTGGAGTGTGCAGGACTCTGCTCAGGACATTTTATGACTCTGTGGTAGCGTCTGCTATTTTCTATGCAGTGGTCTGCTGGGGAGCAGGGAGCACTGAAAGGGACAGAAAGAGACTAAACAGACTGGTCAGGAGGGCTGGTTCTGTCCTGGACTGTTCCCTGGACTCCATAGAGGAGGTGGGTGAGAGGAGGATGTTGTCAAAGCTCACATCCATCATGGACAATCCCTCTCACCCACTGCATGACACTGTGGGGTCTTTAAGCAGCTCCTTCAGCAGCAGACTGAGACATCCACCCTGCAAGAAAGAGCGCTATCGCAGGTCCTTCATTCCATCTGCTATAAGACTTTACAACATCAGCATCACTGGCTGATGTTAACATAAACTGGACTATATCATTACCACCCCAAACCATAAAATTTGCACAGACATTCTTGCACTGCACATCTTTGCACTTTTAAACTTTATTTTTATTTTTTCTGTTAAAAATTTTGCCACCCTTGTATATATTGTAAATAAAACTGCTGTAACAATGTAAATTTCCCCTGGAGTGGGGAGAAATAAAGAACTTTATCTTATCTTATCTTATCTTACAATGTATCAGAGTAAAATTACTGAATATGTGTGTCTCTCTTTGCTGTTGCAGTGGTTTTGCAATTTGCAGACGTCCCTGTTCACTCCATAGACATCAATGTTATTCCTGTAGCTTGAAAGACAGCTACTTTTGATAAAACTGGGCTTGTAGCACATTGTCCTTACAACGATGGGAAAGAGGCATCGTTTATGTTTTGACAACCTATATCTAACTAGTTACTGATGCTGGAAGTCTGAATCTGTGAATATCTTTCCAACTTTACTGAACTTGGGGTCACTACCACCTAAGGAGTGATATATTTAATTTTGAAAAAAGCATTTAGCCATACTTAAAGCTTTAAGTGCTTTATTAACACTCAACTAAAAATTTTGTATTGTTATATGATCACAGGTTATGCCTGAAAATTAGTGGCCTCATTTCAAACAGTGAAGCCATACTAATGAAATAAAATGAGCAACCAATTCATCCATCCATCCATCCATTATCTATACACCGCTTAATCCTCATTAGGGTCGCGGGGGGGGGGCTGGAGTCTATCCCAGCTGACTCAGGTAAAGGCAGGGGACACCCTAGACAGGTCACCAGTCTGTCACAGGGCTACATACAGAGACAAACAATCACTCTCACATTCACACCTACGGGCAATTTAGAATGATCAATTAACCTCAGCATATTTTTGGACTGTGGGAGGAAGCCGGAGAACCCGGAGAAAACCCACGCATGCACAGGGAGAACATGCAAACTCCATGCAGAAAGATCCCGGGAAAGCCGGGACGCGAACCAGGGACCTTCTCGCTGCAAGGCGAAAGTGCTAACCACTACACCACTGTGCAGCCCGCAACCAATTCAATTCAATTCAATTCAATTTTATTTATATAGCGCCAATTACAGGTCAAATTGTCTCAAGACGCTTTACAGAACCCATATGCCTGAACCATCACATCTAGGTTGGACTACTGTATCTCTCTGTCTGTGGGTCTGGACCAAATGTCTCTTTGTCGGCTTGTAGCTGCACCAGTCTGTGGAACCACTTACCTGTCCAGATTTGAACCACTGGGTCTCTTGATACCTTCAAGTGCCTGCTGAAGACACACATGCATTCTTTTACTTTCAAATGTAGCTGCCACCTGATATATGACATTGTTCATGTTGCTCTGTATATTTCCTTACAGATTATGTCTTGTTTTCTATTTGTGATCTTTAAAGCACTTTGGTTAACCTTGGTTGTTTTTAAAATGTACTATATAAATAAAATTGACTTGACTTGACTTGATATCCTAGCATGATTAATCAGATGATGATCAGCTGTGATAGAAGTGAAGGATTGGACTGATTCTCAGTAAGTCTCTGCAAACATACAAGAAATATGCAGGAAACAGGGCATAACTATGGTCTCCGACATCACATTAGACTAAGAAATTAGTCAAAAGGCAACAGAATCAGCTTTGTGATTCAGAAGGTCACACTCTAGCAGAGCCCTGTTAAAGTGGTACAGTTAATGAATCAGCATAAAAATTTAAAGATGAGTGTAAAGGAAAAGGCCAGGATATATCCAATTGTTTTATTTTGTCTTCCATCTTAGTTTTTTGAGTGATTCACCTTTTCCTTTGATATGCTTTGACATACACTGTAGGTGACTGTTGTTGACAGACAAGCAGTGACATTGTACAAATACTGAATACCCAGTCAGGGAGGAGAAGAGCACAGAGGTCAGATTTTCTGTTTACTGCTAATTCAGTTAGTAGGTATTGATATTATGTATTCCCAAATGGAGACACAGAGACAGATGCAGGTTTAAAGTTAATTACAAATACCAAAAATTATAACTGAGGGAAAGCAGAGCTAAGTAGGAGATGGGGCAGTGGACAAAATCCAGGGAGGAAAACTGGGGTATGATGGGGAAGCAGTCTGGGTGTGGATTTACAGAACTGGAGGCAATAGCAGGGCTGCAAGCAAAAAGAAACACACTTAAAGAAAAGAAGCTGAGCAGATAGCATGAATGGATTTATAATAAACTGGTGGAGAGCAGAGGGAGAGATTGGTCTTTAAATTTCAGGTGTTGAGAGTGGCAGTTAGTGAAGATGAGCTGCAGGTGTGTCAGAAGCATGTTAGCAGGTACTGTCAGCTGAAGATCAGGCATTAGCCAGGATGGACAACCAAGAGAACAGGCTTAGAAATAGACAAGACATCACTCATGTCAACTGATGTAGGAACAGGAGAGATGTAGGCCATAAACTGACATAAGTAGTATTTTTGTGGGACAGTGTTCAATTGTTGACCTTTAATCTTTTAGACATTTGTGTGTTTTATCATCATTAACAAATTAATTTAATATGATCTCATAAAACAAAGTTAAAAACATGTTTGTTAGGTCACTCTGACCTTGATCTTTGACCATCAAAATCTACTCAGGTCATCCTTGAGTCTAAATGAACATTTATGCCACATTTGAAAGAATTCTCTCCAGCCTTTCCTGAAATATCTGACTATGAATGAGGCTGACCTTTGACCTTCAATGTCATACTTTGGATACAACATGTCATCATTTAATAATTTTATCCCATTTGGTATTTGTTTGACGCTTTGTCATAATTAATGTGAATTCTTGAATTATAGACAAAAACATGTTTTGATGTCACTTGACCTTTGACCTTCAAAATCTAATCAGTTCATGGCCAAGTCTAAGTGGATGTTTGAATTCTTGAGATGTGGCATAAATATGAAGAAATTCCCTCAGGATTTTCTTGAGGTATGACATTCACAATTTGCCTTTAACTAATACATTTACTACATTTATATGAAAATATGTATTTATATTTACATATACATACTGCAAATAAAAAGAGTATGACTGCTTTGACAGGATGTTACAGTGATTAAATTGATTCCCGAATTGGTTTTAGGCAAAATAATAACATTTAAGTTTAATTACTTGAAAATGCATAAATCTGTATGAAATATGAATTTTTGCAACACACACTCACACACAATCTCCAGGAAAGGACCCCGCAGGTGCAAATTTACACACTGCAGTATCCAATAATGACCACTGGGGATGCTGTCTGAAACACAATCGGACTCCATGGGGTCCACTTTTTTTTTTCCAAGAAAATCGCACTAGGCATATCAGGAGGCCATTTTCTATTGATTGCATTGTTTCTGCCTGTGGGGACCAGGTCTTGGGTCCCCACAGGTAAAACTGGACCCCATAGGGTGAGTGATATGTCTGATCCTGAACCGCATCAGGATATAAACACACACACACACACACACACACACACACACACACACACACACACACACACACACACACACACACACACACACACACACACACACACACACACACACTGCTACTTTCCACTGTTTTGTAACCAAATGATAAATATTAAAAGTCAACAGTTTAATCAGTGATGACAAGAATTGTTTCTTGTCTGGTTCTGGATGTTTGAATGATTGTTCATGTCTCAAAAGTTGTTCTGATAATCGTCTGAACAGCATTTCTTTTGTTAAATTATTTAAAATAACTTAAGCTCAGTCCTTGGAGTGAATTGGTGTATTGAATCAGACTCATTCAAGGTCAGAATCAATGGTAAACACGTCACAGACAAGACAAGGCATCCTCTCATTTGTGAGTTCTATAAATGACCCTCTGGGGTTTTTGTCTCCAGTCAGAAGACCAGGGTCCATGTCAGAAGACCATCAACTCTGGAGGAGCTTGAGAGATTTGCCAAAGAAGAATGGGCTGGGATTCCTCAGGAGATGTGTCAGAGACTTGTTGCAAACTCCAACAAATGACTGCAAACTGTTATCTAGCAAAAAGGATACACAACTGACTATTAGCATCAAGGGGACTAATAATTTTGACCCTGGTAGTTTTTGTTTTTTATTAAATAATTTTGTTTATGTGTGCAAAATAAAATAATGTAAGCATCCAAAATAAAACTAAGATGTTTGGAAAAGCTCTGTTAAAAATTCCTTGATCTGTTTAACAGCACTTGGAAATTTTTGAAAAAAACAAAAATTTCATAGAGGGGCTAACAATTTTGTCTTCAACTGTAAGTGTATGTGTATTACCACTGTGGAGGCTATTTTCTTGTGTACTGGTTAAGATTCAACACACACAAAGAAAAAAAACATCTGCTTGCAACAGGTAGGATGAAAAATCAAAGTAATGAGACTCATTCTAAGAGAAATTTTAGAACATGCTAAATGATGTAGAGGCCTAAAAATAGAGCCATAATACTGACTCAGACAGCAGAAATGCGCCATTGACAATAGTTTTTGACTGACACGTGTCGTTTTTATTTCAGTTCATTAAATCAAATGGTTTTTTTTTTGGTTGTTTTTTTCAGTATCACTCTTGACATCCAGTGTTTTTGGCTTCAGTTATTGATCAGCTGTAGTCAGGGCTACTGTTTAGACAATAGTGACAACAGCAAAGTTCATACAAATTTACAAAGACCCAATACTTTGAAAGTGTTCTCTGAGCTCACACATACTGCTATCTTAACCCTCATCAGTATACCTGGGGTCCTTGCAGACATATTTTCTATTTACAAGTTGGATTTTTCAGTCCCTTTAGGTAGTTGTCACCTACATAATTGCCATCACATTGACCAAAGCTTATTTGATTCCAACCAGGTTTGTGGTGTATATATAGAAAAATCATTTGGGGTCCATTGGGACCTCAGCCGGACTGTGCATCTTTTATTTATGTATGTTTGTGTTATATTGCTCTTGTGATGACTGCTTCAGTTGCATTGTGTTTCATTTCAATTCAGGAGTTCTTATACTAATATTGAAAGCAATACACGTTTGTAATCATCAATAGTAATTTCACTGTTTCTTTCATATTTGTATCTACAGACAGCATGTTTTAGGAAAAAGTACATTGAGAGAATATGGACAGGTACAGAAATATGAAACAGATGAAATACTACTGAGGTCCAGCTGGACCCCAAGTGTACGAATGTCGTAGGTTTTCCCACATGTACTGATGAGGGTTAATAAAGCCAAAGCTGTTCTATGTTTATCATGTTGGAGTTGCCAGTTAAATTCTACAGTTTTACATTTTAATGTTAACCTTGTTTCCATTTGAAACTCTGCAGCATTAGAAAATCAAATTTAATTCACAGAATAACTGATTTTTTTTTTTTTTAGTTGTTGTCAGTGGTAGCATTACTTTGTCTCTGGAAGGACATGGAACTGATATATTTTGTGATATTGAAAATTAATTTCACCTCCTATTGTATTGGTTTTCATTTAAGTTTGAAATGCAGACTCTGTCCAAAAAGTCTGTATGACATGCAACAGAGGTCAAGAGGGAAAAAATGTATATTTCATATTGATTTGTGGATTGTGACTTCACATTTAAGAAATATCATTGCTGAATTTGTTTATTGCTTAAGAACAGCACATTCTTGACATGTTTAAGTGTTCATGCACTCTGTCAGTTCCATGAGTCAATTATTTTGTGGCAGCTAATGGTTATTTTAATTTTTTAGTCATCTGCCAATTAAGTTTGGTTTGTAAAATCATATGGTCTGTAAAAAAAATTTACCTTAACAAGTTTACCTGTCTATTGTATTTCTGTTGTATTCTGATGTCATTTTCAGTTTCAAAAGTCATTTTTATTGTAGAAAGAATTGCTGTTTGTGTTGCCGTTCTGAAACAATAGAACCTTTGTGAACCTTTCACAGCTGACTGAGACTTTCCTCTGCTTCAGCTTTCAGATAAAGCCCATGCTACTGCCCAGTCAGGTCTGGAGTCTGCTGCCCCCTGGTGTCACTGCAGCTTACTGCAGCTCTCCTGTCAGATGGAGAAACCACAGATCAGAAATGTTGATTCTCCTTAGAAGGACCTGGATAAAGATCAAACTTACTCATAATCTTATGTAGACATTAGATATAAATTAATTTCTTCTTTCATGCTCAGTGTTTCATGCAAATGCGATTTATTGTAGATCATTGTACATCACTTCATCTGTCTGCACCCCCTGCTGACTGCACCACCCCTGCTGCATCCCCCTCCTTACGGCTCCACCACAGTTCTCCTACCATCACACCTCTCCTCCCCCACAGGGCCCCACATTCACAACCAGCACACAGCCCCCCTGCCCCAACTTGTCCCTATCGACACCCCAGATGAGGAGAGAACTGAGCAGGCTGAAGATCAGGAAGGCTACGGGTCCAGATGGCATCAGCTCCAGGCTCCTCAAATCCTGCGCAGATCAGCTGAGCAGGATTGTGGACCACGTCTTCAACTTGAGCCTGAAGCTGGGGAGAGTACCACAGCTGTGGAAGATGTCCTGCATGGTACCGGTGCCGAAGATATCACACCCCAAGGACCTCAACCACCACAGGCCGGTGAAACTAACATCCCACCTGATGAAGACCCTGGAGAGGCTGGTCCTTTGTCACCTGCGACCCCTGGTGAGCTCATCATTGGACCTGCTGCAGTTCTCCTACCAGCCCGGCATCAGGGTTGATGATGCAGTGATCTACCTCCTGCACAGATGTCTCTCTCACCTGGAGAAGATGAAGAGCACTGTGAGAATCATGTTTTATGATTTCTCCAGTGCCTTCAACACCATCAAGCCTGCGCTTCTGGGGGATAAGCTGGAGCAGACAGGAGTAGACTCCCACCTCACAATGTGGCTGCTGGATTCCCTCACCAACCAGCCACAGTTTGTGAGGGCAGGGGACTGTGTGTCCAACACTGTGGTCTGCAGTACGGGGTCCTACAGGGGACTGTCCTTGTCCCCTTTCTTTTCACCCTCTACACAGCAGACTTCTTCCATCACACCACAAACTGCCATCTTCAGAAGTTCTCTGACGACTCCGCCATCATTGGCCTCATCACGGACGGAGATGAGGAGGAGTACAGAGAACTTAACCAGGACTTTGTGGACTGGTTCCTGCTGAACTGCCTCCAGATCAATGCGGTGAAAACCAAGGAACTGGTGGTGGACTTTAGCAGGAACAGACACACTTCTCCTTCACCAGTGAACATCCAGGGAACAGACATTGAGATTGTGGACTCTGACAGGTACCTGGGTGTTCACTTAAACAACAAACTGGACTGGACTACAAACACCAACGTACTTTATAAGAAAGGTCAGAGCAGACTCCACCTGCTCAGAAAACTGAGGTCCTTCAGGGTGCAGGGAGCACTTCTGAGGACCTTTTATGATTCTGTGGTTGCATCAGCTATCTTGTATGGAGTGGTCTGCTGGAGCAGCAGCATCACAGCTGCAGACAGGAAGAGACTAAACAAACTGGTAAAGAAAGCCAATTCTGTCCTGGGCTGCCCTCTTGATCCCGTGGAGGTGGTGGGAGACAGGAGGATGATGACAAAGCTGTTGTCTATCATGGAGGACACCTCCCATCCCCAGCAGGAAACAGTAACATCACTGGGAGATCCTTCAGTGAAAGACTGCTTCACCCACGGTGTCTAAAGGAGAGATACTGCAGGTCTTTCCTTCCTGCTGCAGTCAGACTGAACAATCAAGCTCTCAGTAGTTCAGTTCACCCACCTACAAACTGTGCAATGAAAATGTACATAATGATGCTGTGCAATTTCATAAGAATGTTGCTGTAAATATTGTATTGTATTTTTCTTCTAGAAGGAGGAGATATTTATATCTATGCACCGTGCGCTGCTCTCTTTTTTATTCTGTTCCATCTGCTGCTGTAACATTGTAAATTTCCCCGCTGTGGGATCAATTTCATTTTCATTTATTCATTTATTTTTAAAATGGGACAATTCATATTAATGTACATTTTCATGTATATAAAGGTTTAATCTATCTATCTATCTATCTATCTATCTATCTATCTATCTATCTATCTATCTATCTATCTATCTATCTATCTATCTATCTATCTATCTATCTATCTATCTATCTATCAAAAGAAGAGATCCTAATATATGAATTATCTGCAGCCTCCATATGCAACAGCTAAACTGAAATGTAGGCATTTCAGTGTGTGTGTGTGTGTGTGTGTGTGTGTGTGTGTGTGTGTGTGTGTGTGTGTGTGTGTGTGTGTGTGTGTGTGTGTGTGTGTGTG
Organism: Amphiprion ocellaris; assembly: GCF_022539595.1. Taxonomy (NCBI): domain Eukaryota; kingdom Metazoa; phylum Chordata; class Actinopteri; family Pomacentridae; genus Amphiprion; species Amphiprion ocellaris. Next base: position 9,169,452 of record NC_072767.1, on the reverse strand, counting down.
TGTGTGTGTGCGCGCACGTGCATGTGCAGCATATTATCAGTTGAACTGGGAAACAATAGTGGTACTGCTTCATAATGCCATCTCCAATGATCAATAAATCATTTTCAAACACTTTCCACAAGAGACCACAGATGATGGTTGGGAGGACACAGATGTATATGATCATGTGCTTTCAGATCTGTCTCTGTGTCAAAATGCAGTGGCAAGTACATAATACTGAGTGGACAAGAAGAGTGTGTGTTTGTGTGTTAAGACCAGTGAATCATAGAGTCTATGAAGTCTAGTGCAATGGAACATGTTTTAATGTCAAGGCATCAGTGGCTGAAGAGCTGCTGTGAGGTACGACATTTACACACAAGAACACTATGTTTGTTGTTATGCTGGAGTGTTCCTGTTGTCTGACTCACACAGTGGATGTGTTGCCGACTGTATTTTTGTGTGTAGTGGAGTGTGAGTGTGTAGGTGCTTTAGAGTCTTTGTATGCAGCTCCATATGTACTTTATAGCAGCTGGGAGGAGACTAATCTGCTGCAGAGCTGAACAAATGTAGCTTCTCAGCTTTATTGTTCTTATTTGCCTCTCTTCTCTTCTCTTCTCTTTTTCTCTGTCATTTTGTTGTGGTTTTGGACCTCCTGTCTTATCTTGTTTGTCTTGTTTTTTTCCATCCATATGTTCCTTCTTTGTTCTCTCCATACCCTCTTTACTTTTGTCTTGTCTTCTGTTTTTCATTCTTTTTCTCTTTGCTTTGTTGTCATTGCTATTTTCCCTCCTCTGTCTTAGCTACTCTGTTGTCTCCTTTCTGTTCTTCTTCTCTCTGGTCATTTCCTGGTTCCTTTTTGTGTTGTCCGCTTGCCTGTTTTCATCTTTCATACTCTTTCGTCCTCTGCTTTTGTTTTACTTTTTCTTCTCACCTCACTTGCTGTCTTCTCTTTTTTCATTCTCCTTTATCTGCTTCTCTTTTCTTCCTCATCTCTGTCGTCCTCACTCCTCTCTTTGTCTTGTGTCTACTTTCACCATCTTGTGTATTCCTCATTATATCTTGGCCATTGCATTCTTCTTCTTTGTCCTTTTCCGTTTTTCTTCTTTTCAGTCTTCACTCCTATGTCTTCTCCTCTCATGTCTTATTCTCTCTCTTCTATTTTCTCTGTTGTCTCAACGACTGCTGTCCTTGCTTCTGTCTTTTTTGCTTCTTTTTGGCAACTTTGCTTTTGTACACCTGTTTCTTCTTCATACTCTGTTCTCTCTTGTTATACCTCTCTCATTTTTATCCTCTCATGTAAAGTTGAAGACAAAATTATTAGCCCCCTCATAAAATGTTTGTTTGTTTTTAAAAAACAATGTCAAAGTGCTGTTAAACAGATTGACTTTTTTTTCTTTTTTCTTTTTTACAGAGCTTTTCCAAACATTCTAGTTTTATTTTGGATGCTTACATTACTTTACTTTGCACAAAGAAACAAAATGCTAATAGTCAGTTGTGTATCCTTTTTGCTGGATAACAGTTTGCAGTCATTTGTCGTAGTTTATAACAAGTCTCTGACACATCTCCTGAGGAATCCCAGCCCATTCTTCTTTGGCAAATCTCTCATATTCATCCTGTGCCCTATTGAGTCTTTTCCGATATGTTCTGTTTTTTAGTCCTCTTCCTTGTCTTGTTTTTTTGCCTTTATTCTGTTATCTGTCCTCTTTTTGCCTCTTTTCTATTGTCCACTCATTGCTTTTTCCCTCCTCTTCCCTTCTACATGAGATATTGCCTCTGTGATGCATTGTGACAGTAACGTTAATGGAAGCACTGTACATTTAACGACCTATATCCGTGGAAATTCCTCTGCCACTTCTCATCGTTCACACACAGCCACACTCACCTGAAACGGTACTCACAACTGTGTGCTCTGATAAACACAATCAGTGCAGAAAATACAGGTCTATGGCCCTGTTAATACAAAATAATATGCATGTAGTCATTTAGTAAATTGGTAGCTAAGTGGGGAATTACTTTTTCACACAGGGCAAGCTGGGAACAAATTGTCATCTAAAAACTGCATTTTGTGTTTTCTTGGTTTATCTTTGTCTTATATTAACATTCTTTTATAATTTGTTAACATTTGTCAATATTTACGTGTCAAATATGCAAAAATAGCAGATTTCTGCAGGGAGGCAAATACTTTTTCACGTCACCGTAAATGTGTGTGTGTGTGGATACACACACACACACACACACACACATATATATATACACACTATATTGCCAAAAGTATTCGCTCACCTGCCTTGACTCGCATATGAATGTAAGTGACATCCCATTCCTAATCCATAGGGTTCAATATGACGTCGGTCCACCCTTTGCAGCTATAACAGCTTCAACTCTTCTGGGAAGGCTGTCCACAAGGTTTAGGATTGTGTTTATGGGAATTTTTGACCATTCTTCCAGAAGCGCATTTGTGAGGTCACACACTGATGTTGGACCAGAAGGTCTGGCTCTCAGTCTCCACTCTAATTCATCCCAAAGGTGTTCTATCAGGTTGAGGTCAGGACTCTGTGCAGGCCAGTCAAGTTCATCCACACCAGACTCTGTCATCCATGTCTTTATGGACCTTGCTTTGTGCACTGGTGCACAGTCATGTTGGAAGAGGAAGGGGCCAGCTCCAAACTGTTCCCACAAAGTTGGGAGCATGGAATTGTCCAAAATGTCTTGGTATGCTGAAGCATTCAGAGTTCCTTTCACTGGAACTAAGGGTCCAAGCCCAGCTCCTGAAAAACAACCCCACACCATAATCCCCCCTCCACCAAACTTTACATTTGGCACAATGCAGTCTGATAAGTGTTGTTCTCCTGGCAACCGCCAAACCCAGACTCGTCCATCAGATTGCCAGATGGAGAAGCGTGATTCGTCACTCCAGAGAAGGCGTCTCCACTGCTCTAGAGTCCAGTGGTGGCTGCTTTACACCACTGCATCCCACACTTTGCATTGCACTTGGTGATGTATGGCTTGGATGCAGCTGCTCGGCCATGGAAACCCATTCCATGAAGCTCTCTGCTGAAGCACTGTTCTTGAGCTAATCTGAAGGCCACATGAAGTTTGAAGGTCTGTAGTGATTGACTCTGCAGAAAGTTGGCGACCTCTTCGCACTATGCGCCTCAGCATCCGCTGACCCTGCTCCGTCAGTTTACGTGGCCTACCACTTGGTGGCTGAGTTGCTGTCGTTCCCACACACTTCCACTTTCTTATAATACAGCTGACAGTTGACTGTGGAATATTTAGGAGTGAGGAAATGTCACAACTGGATTTGTTGCACAGGTGGCATCCTATCACAGTTCCACACTGGAATTCACTGAGCTCCTGAGAGCGACCCATTCTTTCACAAATGTTTGTAAAAGCAGTCTGCATGTCTAGGTGCTTGATTTTATACACCTGTGGCCATGGAAGTGATTGGAACACCTGATTCTGATTATTTGGATGGGTGAGCGAATACTTTTGGCAATATAGTGTATATGATATGATAGGTGTTAAAAAACAATGATTAGGTGGTTTAAAGAGTGGGAGAGAGAGAAATAATTTGAAAAGAGAGTTACTGAGGAAAGGAACAGCTGCAAATGTATCAAATTGTGTTTTATGTTCTTGAGACAATGTGATTGTAATTGGCGCAATATAAATAAAATTGAATTGAAATTGAATTGAATTGAAATGAGGGGGGACACAGGAAGGCAGTACAATGCTGAGACAGAACAAAGGTGTTATATGAGTCATGATATGGGGTTGACCAAAATGAGAGGTTATGCATTTCAGTGTAGAATATAATTAGATCAAGCAATAGAAGAAAAGTTATCAATCAACATTTTATCAAATCTGCTTTTTGAATTACAATCCTTTTGAATTATTTTCAACTTGTCTTATAACTAAAAATGTATGAAGTCAGAGCATACAACACTTTTTCCTTATTAACACTGTCACCATTCTAAAAACTGCCCACTGAAGTTTTAGGCTACTATCAATAGAACATGAAAAAATCCCGTGCAGACGAGTCACAAAATTATTCCTCCATCAAGACCTGGCACTACACACATGGACAAAACTGTTGGTACCCCTCGGCTAATGAAAGAAAAACCCACAATGGTCAAAGAAATAATTTGAATCTGACAAAAGTAATAATAAATATAAATTCTATGAAAAATTAACCAATGAAAATCAGACATTGCTTTTGAACCGTGGTTTAACATAATTATTTTAAAAAATAAACTCATTACTCAAATATTGACCCAACTTGTAATCGCTGCAAATCAGATATAGGTTCACTTCTACACACCTTCTGGACATGTTCAAGTCTCAATAATTACTGGACATCCATCTTTAATACTTTATCCGTTGTATTTAAAGTTACTCTTCCTCGATCTGCCCTGACTGCACTTTTTGGAGTCATACCCCCTGACATCTCTATGTCTAAAGTCCACTCAAATGCAATTGCCTTCACTTCTTTACTTGCGCGACGCCTTATACTCTTGAGATGGAAACAGGAAAGTCCTCCAACTCATGACCAGTGGATCAGTGATGTTATGAGGTTTTTACATCTAGAGAAAATGAGATGCACGCTGAGTGGTTCATTAACCAAGTTTAACAAAACATGGCAACCCTTTTTGAACTACATTGATACTTATAAAATGTACACCATTCCATAGTATTTTCATCCAACCACAGCTCTAAATGTCATTACTTAACTGCTGAAAAACAAACCGACTTAAGTTGTTTTTTTTTTTTTTTTTTTTTTTTTTGTATGTGTGTTTCTGTTTGTACCATGCTTTTTATGATGTTATATTTTTACATATTTGTTCGTGTACCTGTCTTAAATGTTGGGGACTGAAAATGTGCAGCTGTAAACATTTTGCATTTTGTATTGATCCAATTTCACACGCTGCCAAAATTCATAAATAAAGTCAATAAAAAAAGAATAGTCTCAAACAATAGTTAAAAAAAAAAAAAAAATAAAAAAAAAAAAAATAAACTCATGAAACAGGCCTGGACAAAAATGATGGTACCCCTAGAAAAGACTGAAAATAATGTGACCATAGGGACATGTTCAATCAAGGTGTGTCCTCTAATTAGCATCACAGGTGTCTACAAACTTGTAATCAGTCAGTCGGCCTATTTATAGGGTTACAAGTAGTCACTGTGCTGTTTGGTGACATGGTGTGTACCACACTAAACATGGACCAGAGGAAGCCAAGGAGAGAGTTGTCTCAGGAGATTAGAAAGAAAATTATAGACCAGCATGTTAAAGGTACAGGCTGTAAGACCATCTCCAAGCAGCTTGATGTTCCTGTGACTACAGTTGCACATATTATTCAGAAATTTAAGATCCATGGGACTGTAGCCAACCTCCCTGGATGTGGCCGCAGGAGGAAAATTGATGACAAATGGAAGAGACGGATAATACGAATGGTAAGAAAAGAGCCCAGAACAACCTCTAAAGACATTAAAGGTGAACTCCAAGGTCAAGGTACATCAGTGTCAGATCACACCATCCGTCGTCGTTTGAGCCAAAGTGGACTTCATGGGAGACGACCAAGGAGGACACCATTGTTGAAAACAAATCATAAAAAAGCCTGACTGGAATTTGCCAAACTGCATGTTGACAAGCCACAAAGCTTCTGGGAGAATGTCTTATGGACAGATGAGACAAAACTGGAACTTTTTGGCAAGGCACATCAGCTCTATGTTCACAGATGCAAAAATGAAGCATATCAAGAAAAGAACACTGTCCCTACTGTGAAACATGGAGGAGGCTCTGTTATGTTCTGGGGCTGCTTTGCTGCATCTGGCACAGAGTGTCTTGAATCTGTGCAGGGTACAATGAAATCTCATGACTATCAAGGTATTCTAGAGAGAAATGTGCTGCCCAGTGTCAGAAAGCTTGGTCTCAGTGGAAGGTCATGGGTCTTGCAACAGGATAATGACTCAAAACACACAGATAAAAACACCCAAGAATGGCTAAGAGGAAAATGTTGGACTATTCTGAAGTGGCCTTCTATGAGCCTGATCTAAATCCTATTGAGCATCTGTGGAAGGAGCTGAAACGTGCCGTCTGGAGAAGGAACCTTCAAACCTGAGACAACTGGAGCAGTCTGCTGATGAGGAGTGGACCAGAATACCTGCTGAGAGGTGCAGAAGTCTCATTGACAGTTACAGAAATCATTTGATTGCAGTGATTACCTCAAAAGTTTGTGCAACCAAATATTAAGTTAAGGGTACCATCATTTTTATCCAGGCCTGTTTCATGAGTTTATTTTTTAAAATAATTCTGTTAAACCACGGTTCAAAAGCAATGTCTGTTTTTCATTGGTTAATTTTCATAGAATTTGTATTTATTATTACTTTTGTCAGATTCAAATAATTTCTTTGACTATCGTGGGCTTTTCTTTCATTAACTGAGGGGTACCAACAATTTTGTCCACGTGTGTAACTGTTGATCAGTTCGTGACAGAAAATGAATTTTTAACTATTTTGATAAAAACTAAACAAGGGGTCTGGATGCTCCAGTGGGAGAAGTTGTTTTGCTTGTTTAGTATTCTAAATATCTATGCATTCTATATCGTTATTTCATCAAGGAACATGGCGGAGTAAGTGGTAATCAGCGTTGGTTTGTCTGTCGGTCTGTTTGTCTCTTAGCAACATTATTCAAAAACATTAATGGATTTGGATGAAATTTTCAGAGAACATCAGAAATGACTCAAAGACCAAGTGATTAGATTTTGACAGTGATGCAGCTCATTGTCTGGATCTGTGGATTCGTTAAAGATTTTGCATGATAGCAGCACGGCGTCACTGTAACTATGACAACAAGTGAACACTACGTCAGCTGCCTGCTGACGATCACATGATTGTGATCCTCCTGTGGATTTATCGGGACTTATCCATCATAAATCATACAAGGAGCAACTGGTTAAATTTGGGGGTGTTTCCAAGTCCCATTAATTCCTGCTGCTCACTACATATTTAATTCATGCAATTCGGTATCCGTACATAATGCATACATGCATAACACACACCTGTGCTCAGCGCAAGGTCATTTTGTTTGTGAGTACATCTATATTAAATGGCCACATTCTATGTTGCCGTGATTTCTGGTCATCAATAGCTAAAAAACAAATGCTGCATTTCTGACAATGCCGTATGGGGGAATAAACAGCCTTGGCGGAGTACTGCGCTCTCTGAGCGCTTTTTTCGTTAGTCATCCTTTGGAAGCCTGAAACTGGAACTTTCACATTTTGCTGTGCGCTTTCAACGTAAAGAATTTGCAGAAAGTTTTGTGTTTCATTCCCAGCAGTTTGACAATGACGTTGAACATCATGAGACTCTATATGAAGAAATTAAGACACATCCTGTCAGCGTTCATTTCTTCATATTTTGATACTATTTATGTTATCCCTAAATAGGTTGAGAACTTAAGCTACTTTGTACACAGTGTGGACATGGTTTTGGATGTTGAAAAAATAGCATTGTGTGTGTTGTAAAGACTTATGACTGGATTTCCTGAAGCCTCTATCACCTCTATGTCAGCCTTCTCTGTTCTGGTCTACAGCAATAGTCTACTTGCAGCATTAGCTAAGCACTTACATGTAATTGATAATTGAAAAAAATCCTCTTTTTTCTGTCTAATGGATTTCCAATAGTCAATTTTATGACAGCTCCTGCAATATGGGCTGTAATCAAATCTCACATTACTTAACCTTTTCACAGTTATTCCAGTAAATTGCCTGCTGTCAGGTACCACATGCACAGTGTTGAAATTTTGCAGGTACTGTATCTGATTATGTTCATTTACAGTTTGGCTACTCCTGTGACAGGTACTTTTCATTTCATTGCACTACGATCAGATGTCTAAATTCCAATCATAAAATCTTCACACACTCAGGTTCATCAATTTGCAAGGATATATGGATATAATGCAGAAAGCTTGAGACCAATGCTTCTGATCTTGCATGTCTAATAACTGGCTCCAAGAACTTGTTTCAGCAATTCTTTGAAGCTGTTAAGCATGACCTGTTTTATTCTGTTTTTTGTTGTTTTTTCTTTTATAATTAGTTTAAGCAACATGTACACATTAGCAGCCAACAGTGTAATGTAAATGAAAAATGAAATGTATATAATAATAATATTAAAATGATATTTTGTATAAATAAAGACAAAACAAAAAAACACCCTCATGGTAATGATATCTGATAATATTCAGATGCCATAATGAAATACAAGGAAACCACACACTACTCTCTCAATCTGACAAAAAAGTAGCATTTTGTTTTGGGCAGAAACTGATTTAAAGAGTAAACGCTGCATCTAATAATAACCATTTCCCTCGCTGGCTCCCGTTGTGGAGACAGAACTTCTGTGTGAAGCAGCTCCTGTAGTTCACTCTTCAAGGTGAACATATGTATAAATAGATGTGTCGTGAGCATATTTATTAGAGGGACATTGACTCTGAGTCTAACAGTTAAAATTTTGGGGAAATGCACACTGAATGACTGAATGATGCTGCCGATAGTTACTGCATTGACTGCTGCATCAATTGACAATTAGAGTGATTTGATTCCAAATATTTGCATACTTCTTTTTTAATATAAAATACACCATGTTATTTTTGATCAGGAAATGTACTGATCAGTGCATGTTTGAATATTGCACAGAATAGAGATGTACAGATCACACATCTGTATCTGTTTTATGCAACCAACACAATTATTTGTCTCTGTATCTGGACAGGAAGCAGAATTTTTGAAATACATAGGATTCTACATTATAGTTGCAATATGTAGTTAATAATTGTTTAATGGTCCTGTCTTTTTGTGGCCTTGCACAATTTGCAGATGAAGTTAGTTCTATCAGTTGGTCTGATGGTAAAGTGCTCCCAGATAGTACTTATTATTTTTTGAATTTCATTATGCAAAATCCATTGCTAGCTATTACCGATCACTTGGTACTGTCACTTGAATGAGTTGCTGTCAGCCTGACATTTGATATAGTGTCACTGGGCACCAAGTCATATTTCAATTAAACCTATGGCTGAGATACAGTATGTTGCATCTTAGACAGCTAAATACTGACTAAAACATAAAATAATTTATTTTTTTGAAATATAGGCATTTTTTTGTTTGTTTTTTAAATGGACAAAATTAATACAAAAACTACAATCACACTTAATTTTGATGTATAGGTTGCCGATGTTAGAGAGGAATCCAGCTTCCACACATGAATAACATATTAGTATTCAGTTACGTCCCTAGTAAAGAGCTTGGTGAGCTGATATAAGACTAACCATGCCCTGACTCAAGCTCTGCACTTAACATATAGCTACATGTTATGTCTTCTGACTGTAGTAGATGACACATTTTATATTTCAGCAGGACTTGTGTATCACTGTCTTAGCTGAAAGAACCTGCATATTTGCTGTGTGACAGTGATTCTTTTCTGCTGACTCTTTCCTTTTCTTCTGCTCGTGTTTTTTTCTGCAGGTTTAAACAGTGAGTCTCTGTATTGAGCCCTTCAAGCCTCCAGTCGACCTGTAGAACTGTGGCAGGTTCTCAACCCTGGTATCATCTCTTTAGAAATTAGCTGATGAACTGAACAGCTGAAAATTAATCAGTTATAAAGATTTTTTTTGCATCTCTCTATCTTAGAATTGTAAATCAAATATGTTTGGGCTTTGGACTGCTTACCAAGTCAAATAAGCTGAGGTGAACTCAGTGTTTCCCCTCTAAATATAATGAGCTGCAATATTAGTCGATTTAAATGAACTATTATTATAATTAGTAAGTCCTGTAACATTATTTGTGAAACATCCCAAGTGCTGTCAGGGTAGCTGCTCCCATGATTGTTATGTAAATTATTATCATTATTTCACCCATCATCAGATTCAGCTGTATGTACAGTAACTGCATTGATCAATGCACTCAGAGCAGTACAGAAATAGTATGAACAAGTGAAGTGTTATCTGTCACAGTGTGACATTATCATGTGTCACTGTACATTTGCCGGTGGTGCAGTAGCCTCACAGCTAGAAGAGGGTTTGAATCTCAGCATCAGGTCTTCCTTTGTGGAGTTTGCATGTTCTTCCTGTGCAGCATGGGTTCTCATCAGGTGCTCTGGCCTCCCACAGTCATGCTCAGGTTAACTTGTGATTCTAAACTGTCTCTATGTGTGAACGTGAATGTGCTTGGTTGTCTCTCTGTGTAGTCCTGTGACCTGTCCAGAGTGTTCCCTGTCTTCACCCTAAGTCAGCTGGGAAACACTTCAGGACCCCCCCGCAAACCTACAGAGGATAAAGCAGTGCACAGATGGATGGGTATTGCCTCACAACACAAGCTCCACCCACAGGGATCCAAAGGCCAAACTTAATATAACTCTACTGCAAATATTGCTCTGCTACTAAAAAGCTACAGATCAAAAAACCTTTTACTCCCAAAACTGATAAAACATGTCAGACAGTCTCTGCACATTAAATCTGGAAGCAACTGGTGGCTCATCACTAACATTTACATGTGCAATTTTGCTTTCCTCTTTATATTTGAACCAAGCACCTATTGAAAATGTACTGGCAGGTAACAGGTTGCTGAAGCCGACTAAAGCAGAAGCCACTCATGAAAAAAGCTTGCCAAGTTGAAGTTGTGGAAGTTCAGGTTTGACACCACCAGGGAGTGCTCTGACTCTGTACTTTATTTTGGGAGTATTACACTTTATTATGCTCGTGGTTGGTATGGTATGATATGTACATGACAGCTGACTCTTGGAGTCCTTCATCATTAGTGCTACATGGACACAAAATATAAAATCATATTCCAGGGAAATGGAATTGCTGTAACTGCAAGTTGTAATTGGTAACTTAAAATAGTTAGAAACTGTAGAAACTTGCACAACAAGGTTTTACAATTTGTGGGTTTATTTATCTTAACCAATATTTATGAGAAAATTTACATCATTTATAAAGAAATAGATTATTATTTGCTGGGACTGCCAATATACCTCATATTAGAAACAACAACTGGTACAGTACAGCTGAAACAGATGGTTATGTAATGACTTCCAATGCAGTATTTAGGGTTATGTGATTGCTATGTTTCACTTAATTTTTAAGGAATAACTACAAATATAACTGTCTGATTTGTTTTGGGACATTGTCAATTCATGTGGTACCCTTTTCACTGTATGATTTACCACAACTGAGTGTCTACAGTACCTTATAAAGATTGCTTCGGGGATCACATCCTTGAGATTTTGACATTTGCCACAAGATCCTGTGGCTGGACCATTTTGATTAAACACTACAAACCGAACATATCACAACACGAAACAGACAGATACTGAAGCTAAAACTCAGTTTAAAATGCATTCTTTATATAAAGATATAAAATATAATATAAAACTGTCTGTCCAAAATTTACCTGAAATTTATAACAGCCATGAAAAACAAAGTAGCAACTGGCAGAATTCAAAGTGGATTTACTGATTCTATTGTAGCTGTGTTCTCAGATTCACAGAAAATACTTCACACGTTGAATTTTTACCTCAAAAAACAAAAAGCATTAGCAGAGCACTCTATTACGCCTGGAACTGATCAGACCATTTGCTGCTGTAAAAGGTAACTGGTTAATCCAAATCTTTAGATTTTCATTTTTTTGTTCTTTAAAACAGCTTTAAGTCCTTATCAACTCATATAATATATATCATGAATTAATGGGGCGTCTGCTTTTTTATTGAACTTTAACTTTGTTATTATGGGAATTAGTCATTTTCCCTATAATTTTCTAAACAAAAAATCCAATTAGAGTTGCATAGACTGCATGATATCCCTTTAAATGTTTTTTTCAGATAATTCATGTAACCTAAAAACGCAAATTATTTGTTATGAAGACAGACTTGTTATGATGGCTATTTTTGTCTTTTGTCATGTTGAATTTTCTCCATTAACAGTCAATGATTCTATAAGTGTCACAGTCCTGATGAGAGGATGAGGAGCAGCTGCAGGACCTGCACAGCTGTAGTTCATCACTCATCCTCCCACTATAAAGTCATCATTCCTCTTCCTGTCGTCTCCAGTTTGAGACTGAGCCGTCAGAGCAGTCTGCCTTTTCTCCCGCCGTCCTCCAGACTGAGGACGTGGACCTCTGCCGATTTTTTTCTCTTTATATAACCATAATCAGTCAACATAGACAATCACAACAAAACATGTCTCAACACTGTATGCCCAGAAAATAGACAAATATAAATATTGTACTATCAGTACAGCTTAAAAGTACTGCAAAGTAAAAGAAGAAAACAAGAAGAAATCTGAATAAAATAAATGAAGTACTACACATCTCTTCACCTAGCTGGATCTGGCCAGAGAATTTCATCAACATCGCAGACAATATCCTCATTGGCAATTCAACCTCTTGAATGACGGATCCATCCTTGCACAGCTGTGGTGTCGATTTGGTCACAAGCCTCTTCCATGGCCTGAATGAGGGGCACCTCAGGGCTAGGGCTGGAGATCATAAACCTTCCACCTCCATGCTGACAAAAAGTCTTCGATGGGGTTTAGAAATGGAGAATATGGTGGAAGATGCAGTACTGTAAACTGTGGATGGTGTTGAAACCAGTTCTGGAAGAGCAGACCGGCGGAATGGCATTTGGTTAATTACTGTGATGAGATTGTGCAGTCAATCCAAAAATGTGAGAATGTGATCTGTGTTGCAAGGACCCATATTGGCATGATGGAGGTTTTATAGCTCTCAAACCTGATTGGTGTGTCTACAATAAAGTAATCATCTGTCTGCACACCTGATGTATGTGTTTAGTCAACTGGCTCATGGGTATAGAGATTGGTCAGTCAGTGCTTTGGAATTGCAAGGAAGTGACATCATGATATACTTCTGTGTGTAATGTACACAAGTGTGTTTAGTGTTTAGCAAATCACTGTGTGTATTGTTCTGCAAAAAGTGTGAGGTGAAAATCTGGTCCAATGTTTTGCTCCTTGAAAGTAAGGTGTTGATAATTATGTAATTCTTTTGTTTTTAGTGTTTATGCAATCATAAAAAAAAAATGTAAATACTTAAATTTTCCTCAGGATTAATGAGGTATTTTTATCATCATCATGACAATTGAGGAATTTAGCATGCAGGCTTGACATCCACACCTACATTTATGTTAAGACAGAAAGGGGGTTGCATGAGAGAAATGCTGTGATAAATATGCAGAAGAATCCAATCACTGATATCCAGCATTCACTCTGGCTTTATTTTTAATGAGTGGTCCAATAGACATGAACCAATTCTATTGAATATATAGCAAAAGTAGTAGCTTGTGTTCAGATTTGTGCTGACATGGTTGTGAGGCTACATGAACACACACAGTGACTGTGGATAAAATATTTCGTCTGAATGTTGAGGGCAGGAGGAGTGACCTGATGAGTCTGTGATGTTTGAGAATACCTGGGAATGGAAAGAGAGGGTAAAGGCAAAGAAAGAAATCTGTCTTCCTTTTTACTTTACTTGTCACACGTAGAAATATATATTGCTGTCTTTTGTCATTGTCAGAGTTCACAGTTTGAATTGTACAGCCAGATGACATAGATGTAAAAATTAAAAAAGGAAAAAGAAGGTCTGACCCTGTGTATATGTGGTGTTAAGTATGTCTTAGTAGCTGCTTCCTCTTCAGCAGAAACATTACAGTAATAATTTTAGATTAACAAATCAACATGCTTATTGTTCAAGACGCTACACATTAATTTCAGAACTAGTCAGGTCATCTATTAATGCCACCAGATACAGTAGGTCAGTGGCATTATGAATGACCTTGCACTGTAACCACAGATGCACAGTCACAAGTCACCAGTCTACTTTAGATATGCATGATTTCTGCAAGATCTAAATGTATAAAGAGCACCATTTTCCCCCCATTTTTAAGCAGATGTATTATCTTACGTTGCTGTTACTGGAATGAGTCAGATGGTTCTTGATTCAATCAGTATATGATGTGTTTTGATTTGACTGTGTTATGAATACTCTTTGATGAATGTGCAGGATTTCAAAATGCACGGATCAATAATCATGTTTAAGTGGTTAATGCATATTCTGTGGCATTGTGTAACTCTGATTTGAGGTGTTTGTTATCAGCTATAAAATTTGTCATATATCAAACCATTTATGTCAAAGTAAGGCGATAAGTTGTTCAAGACCTTCCTACTAGCTATTTTCCAATTTTTATATAGCCATTACAATTTTGAAAAGCCTTCTGTTTCCAGCTGAAATGTCAATTTCTGTTAAAAAAAAAAAAAAAAATTAGTAGTATTTACTCTTCAGTATTAGTGTTCCACCTTACCAGAGACTGAAAGGTGAGTTATGATAACATCTTTTTCTTCACTGACTTCTTGCTGCGAGTTAACATTAGAGAGGTAAAAGTGCCTGTGTCATCAACTACAGAGCTCAAAGTTTAACAAAGAGGTGTGTATATGTCTGGATGTTTACATTTTTTTTCCCCCAAATCCTCTATCTGCATCCTCTGTCTAAAAAAACAGACATGAACTATGGCCAAAACTACAAAAAGACCTGCATCAGTTTGTTCTAAACTGGGTCTGGTATATTTCAAAGATTATTATTGGAGCACAATGCAACATCAGTCACTCTGCAGGAAGGATACCAGAGTTGCTGCAGTGCTTTGCTTCTTTCTGTTGTGTTTGTGTTGCATGAATTATGGAATAATGTTATGTAACAGGGTGTTGTTTCACTGTATGTAAACTCCACAGGCTCAGATTCTGCTTAATTGATTATGTGTTTTGTCTGTTAGATCAGTGTGTGTTTGTATGCATGTCTCTCATAGTCTCAGAAGACTTTTTGGAACATTACCTCATCTTGTTGGCCTGCAATTGGAACACATCCCGAATGTTGCCATGGTGACCGGTTGCCTTTTTTAGTCTGTTGGTTCTGCTGCACTCAAATAGTGCTCAATGTGTTGACTCACTAACTCCGAGTGTGTATGTGTGTGAATAGAATAGAATAGAATAGAATAGAATAGAATACAATAGAATATGTGTATTGTCAATGCAAATGTGCAACAAAACTAGTCAATATTCTTTTAGTGAATAATAAACAGAGATGGGTAGAGTAGCCAAAAATTTACTCGAGTAACATTACTTCAAAATAATATCACTAAAGTAGAAGTAAAAAGTAGTCATCCAAAAAATCACTCGAGTAAAAAAGCATTTGGTGAAAAGACTACTCAAGTACTGAGTAACTGATTGTAATGTTTGATTTTTTTTTTTTTGAAATGATGTGCTCAGACAGACAAAAATGTAAAATAGTGTGCAAATTCTGGTATTTTCAGATAATAAAATAAAAAATTGCAAAAGTAAGTAACATCTTTTCAAAATGACAAGTTAAGGCAGAAGAAACACAAATTTCCAAATCTCAGTTTTTCACAACATAAAGCTTTTGAAACAAATACCTGTAGTAAGATAACATTTTTATGTTTGAACAGTGCAAACTACTTCCAGTGACAAGATATACTGTATGCTGTATTTCACTTCTCTCCAAATGGCACAGGCTCAGTAGATAGCTAAATCTGCTGCCCGCCTCCTCACCAAACTCCCGTGAACACATCACCCCTGTCCTCCAAAACCTCCACTGGCTCCCCGTCCCACAGTGCATTCAGTTCAAAGGCCTCCTGCTGACCCACAAAGCCCTCCATAACCAAGCCCCCCCCCCCATACCTCAGAGACCTGCTCCACCGCCACACTCCCTCCCACAGCCTTCGTTCATCTACCCCCCATCTACCCCCCCACCCCACCCCACCCCACCCCAAAACTGCTTTTAATACATAATACAAACTTATTTTTATGATGTATTTTATCACTTGTTTTATGATACTCCTCTATTTTTAATGTCTGATGATTTTATATGTAAAGTGTCTTTGAGTGTTTTGAAAAGCGCTATACAAATACAATGTATTATCATTATTATTATTATTATTATTATTATTATTATTGTTAATATTATAGAATAGAAAAATAACAATACATCTAGGGCTGGACCTGAACATCTAAATATTTGGTCGTTGTGGTGGTATCTGAATATCAATTTTGAGGTCTGAATATTTGGATTCGAACCTACCAAGCCTGACGTCACGCTTCACTTAGCCCGTGTTAGTAAACAGAAGACAAAAGCCGAAGACG
This sequence comes from Amphiprion ocellaris, assembly GCF_022539595.1. Classification (NCBI taxonomy): domain Eukaryota; kingdom Metazoa; phylum Chordata; class Actinopteri; family Pomacentridae; genus Amphiprion; species Amphiprion ocellaris. The sequence continues at coordinate 9,153,263 of NC_072767.1, read as the reverse complement.
GAGATATCCATGCTAAATACTATGCTAACGCTGTTGGACCCCGAAACAGGAACAAACTTCTCGAAAATGCCACTTTTTTCATTCCCTGTCTGTTACGTGTGAAGAGTTTGTACCGCTATGCCGCCACAGTTCGTATGTGGTCATGTGACCGCAGGGCGACGTCTGGTGAAACGGAGTCACATGATTATTGTTGCTTCGTCTGATTGGTGAAACACAGTCATGTGATAGATCCACTATCTCTCTGGCAAAACAAAGCATATCTCATGTGGTAAATAAAAAAGTAACGAGTCGAGTGTAGCCCAGTGTAACGGAGTAAGAATAGCACTTCTTCTTTACAAATTTACTCAAGTAAAAACTATGGCAGAGTAAAACTACTCTCAGAAGTACTTTTTTTTAATTTAGAAAAGTTACTCAAGTAAATGTAGTGGAGTAAAAGTAACTTGTTACTACCCACCTCTGATAATAAATAAATAGTAATGGCTACTAGATACTCATGTCCAGAAAGTTAGTCTGAGCATTTGACAAAGTTCAGTTCTTTTTGGCTCTGGGGTAGAAACTGTTTTTCAGTTTGTTTGTCTTTGCAAGCACCAATATGAATTTTATACCAAAAGACTGATGACATTTGCAAAAGCAGACACAGTTTAGAGAGTCAGAAACACTTATTTTAAAAGTGAAACCCATGTTTGGACAGTGAGGGCATTTTAGGGAAGTGAAAACATTTTTCGAAAATGAAATACTTTTTGGTAAAAGGAAAAAATTGGAATATAACGACATTTATAAATTTAGGATATAGTTCAAAATTTTGGACATTTTGAAAAGGAGACTAATGGCATTTTGGAAGAGAGAGGATATCCTTTTTCAGTTAATGAAATTTTAGTTAAGTGAGGACACTTTTGGAAAGTGAAGATGTTTTTTGGACTTTAAGTTCATTTAGCAAAATAGAGACATTATCGAAAACTGAAAACATATTTGGACTTGAGGATGAGTCTGGAAAATAAGGACACAGGAGAAGGGGCATTTTAGCGAACTGGGATATTTTTAGAAGGCAAGAACATTTTAATAGAGTGGAGACATTTGTGTGAAGACAAGCTCAAAAAGTAGGGAAGTTTCTCGAAAGTGAAGGCATATGTTGACTGTAAAGCGCTTTGTGGAAAGTAAAGACATGTTTTGAGGCAAGGACATTTTGTAAAGTAATGCATTAAAGTGAGGAGAGCCATGTAAATTTGGGACATTTTTGAAAATTTGACGGAAATTGATGACATTTTGTTAAAGCTAGGGGTTTATTTTTTGAAAGCTGGAATGTTTTAAGCAAAGGACATTTTGGATAGTAAGGGCAGTTTTGTCAAGTACTTATTTCTTCATATGGCTGTTTGAGAGGTAAGAGTTGTGTTTTGCAGAATTTGGTTCAGTTAAAGGGTTAGTTTGGGAATGCACTGTGCCCTTACATGTATGGAAATACTAACATGCCTTTGTTTTGCATAATAGCATTTTGCACCACATGTGGTAATATCTTGTGTGTCTGTTTTTACATTTTAACCCAGTTAGAATGACAATAACATAAATATGCTCTCACACATGCAAACGCACACGCATTTTCCCAGCTTGTCAGCAGACTCTGTTTTGGAAAGCATGACTCATACTGGCTTAGCGTAAGGCAGATTGTACTGTGTCCTCCATACAGGCCAAATACATATGGGTTACATCCATACGAGCATATAGAGATCTAGCATAGACGTAAGCAATAAGTGTTCTCCTATTTGTATGTGATAATTTCTCATAAGAACAGACTTGAGAAAAATCTTCATCCCGCTCCTAACAATTCCACCCCTTCAGCTAGATGGGGACATTATTTCCATCCATCCTCCTATCAAACCCATCCACTGCTCACCTCCAACAACCTATCAACCAATATGCAGCTCTGGGACCTTTAAATAATCCTATATTTCATGGTACCTCCTCAATGTCGTCTTCAGTCTTTCTTTCTCTTCCCTTCTCATCTTCTATGTCTTTTCTTGCCTGTTTTATTCATTCATTCATCACCATCTCCTTGCTTTCTTTCTCTACCTCAGTGACGCACGCCACTGAATTAAACAAAACACAAATAAAAAGGACATCTCTTCTCCATCTCTCCATCTCTCTCTTTGTCTGCATCCCTCCATTCTCACTATCTGTCCTGCCACTTGCTCTGTGCCCTGCTATTGGTCAGAGGTGACGTCATCATCCTCCTCCTCTGCTGCCCGTCAATAACCTATTAGAAGCCAGCATTTTTACTGTCAACTGAGGAGTGAAGAAGTGCACCCACACACACTCTCATACACACAATCATGCACAATGGATGTGAGGTGGAAACAGGCAAAAAGCTCCTGGCCGTAGAGATGAGTCGTTTTGTCTCAATCAAGGTATTTTGTGCAGCAAGGGTGCAGTTGTTCTTTACAGAGGAAAATTATTATTTCTTTTTTTAGACACAGAGATAAAAAGGGTGTCCATTCGTGTCTGCCCATTACACACCTGTCTGGAGAGTTTGAACTGTATGCAATACACAACTCGGCCCCCAGGGACAAAATTTCATGTACAAAACTCATGATTTACATCTTAAGTTCACAAATTAATGGAGTAGTGTGGTCTTCATGTAGCAAGACCTAAAGTAAGGGAGGTTGGCTGGTAGACAGGCATGTTGTTTGTTTTGTCATGCAGGAAATCACACACTGTATCCTGTCTAAGATCTCCAAAGGACTAAAAGGTATCGACCCATGCAAATGCTCTGGCTATGAGCACAAAATGCATCTGTGCAAAACTGTGCAAGAACCAACGTGGCCTTAAAATTCATTGAGCCAGAATGAAATGCAGGGAGAAAGAGAGACAAGTGTAGTCTGGTGGAAAAAGGTGATGACCCTCCACAGAACAGCACCAACAACAGAGTTCAAGCTGAAGGTGCCAAACAAGAGGGACGGTGAGGACGTCCTCAATGCAACATGCTCAACTTCTGCTCCAGGCCTCAGTTATGTTCCCTATAGAGTCTACAATTGCTGCCCTATGGAAGATCCTGAAGGTGATATAGCAAAGTTGGAGAGCTGCAAACCAGTGGAGGTATGCTGAGGTACTCTGGATTCCCAAAGCGTAAAACTTAAAGAACATCAACCAGTTTCAGCTAATGTCACTTCTAAGTTCGGAAGGAAAAATGTTTTTTTTTTAGTGACAGACAGAGTTTCTCCTCAAAACAATTACAACTACCCCTCAGTGCAGACAGGTGGTCTCTTTGGGGTCTCTGTTTTCTTAGAGCATATGGGTGTTGTCAAGCAACTCATCAGAGAAGCCCATGAAAACCTTCCCAATACATTTCGATCCATACCACACAAACTGGATAAGCATTCCCAGTGAGATCAAGGACCTGATCTTGGATTATTATGATAGCTCCAGGATGTCTCTTTGGGGGGTCAAGAACATGACTGGCATTGACTCAAAAAAGGAATAAGAGTCTGTACCATCTCTGTTGCTTTCTTGCCCTTCCCTGAACATGATAGCCCAGTGAGTTTATGACACGGTTCGAGGGGTCAGTTTATGACTTAATCCTCAGAACTAAACTAAGGCTCGACTCACTAGCAAGGAGGGAATGGGGGCAGGCAAGCTCCTGAGGACCAGCAGTCTCGAGGCACATGTCAACGACGGAGAGCGGCGGCAGAGGCCTGGAATGCAGTAGGTCCTTCTCGGGGAGTGGGGGTCCAGATGCTTGGCTAGCAGGCAGGTTGCACAGTACCATCAAGGCAGTACAGGGCCTCTTCCAGAGGCAGAAACGTAATTCCAGCAAAACGGCTGGATCCAGGAAAGAAGGTCAGAACTGGGCAGTTCAGCCAGCAGAAAGCAGTCACTTAAGTCTTTAGGATCTCGCCCCGAGTGGAGTCAGCAGCCCATCTTTATAGCAGCGATGATTTGCAGAGACTCACTGCAGGTGAGCTGCGGTAGCAGCTGCCCCAAATAAGTGCTGATGACCAGCCTCGGGAGTGCAGAGACAGAGGGGGGTGGGGTGGGAGGGTGTCTGAGCTCAGATTTCATGGTGAAGAGTGATTGTTTGCAGGTGAGCCACTCCCTGCCACAGGTGTCCCCAGTCAGGTGATTATCCAATGAGCTGAAACTACCCACAAGCCAGCACACACACCTCACTCATGCCCATTTGAAGGGAAGGAAAAGGAGGGAAGGAGAGGGAGAGAAAAGGCTGCCACTAAGCAGAGGTGGAGGGAACGGCCACTGCAATGCCTTAAGTTCATGGTAAATCAAGGATAATGTATATTGATCTAAGAGGAATTAAAGGAAGTATTTCCAAATTGTATAGTAAGATAATTTTATTTCTTGCATTTTAAGTGTGTGGCTGATTTACAATGTTTAGCAATTTCATTCATGTAAATTTGTGGAAATAGGTGGCTGTGATGATTGCTTCCCAGTAACAGTGCATGCACCTTTATTTGCTTCTTGACTTATGGGCATAGGGGGTGTTCTGCCCTCACTGTTAGACATGAGCACAGCTAAGCAGACAGATAAACTCTTCAACAAAATGACAGGTGTATTGTCTTCTTTAATGAGACGCATCCTTCGTAAGCCAACAGAGTAGAGCTGTAAAAAAACAAAATCACATTTTTCAGGCTCTGGGCCATATTATAATAAGCATGAAAATAACATTTGTGTGTTTTAACCCTTTATAAACAAATACAAAGAGGACATTGCAAAATGTAGAGAGCAAAACAGACACTTAGCATAGCAATAAGTTTTGTGTAATTAACATATGCCTAAACAACACATAATCCTTGCAATATCAAAATAATCACTGATATAGGTGAAAATACTCACAGGCAATGCTTTCCTAAGGACAGCAAAGAAGGATGCATGCAGATTTAACTGTGATAACTCTGACCTCTGTCCTTGACAGCCACAAATGAATACATAAGCCACTCCCTTCTTGTTAGCTGACTAAGTCATTCCTATTGGCTGTAGCAGTGAACAAAGAATGAACATAAAAAACAACAATAACAGCACCCCCTACTGGCAGAATCCATGTCTGCCAGCAGGAAGGTCAGCAGTCTGGCATTGAGAGTGAAGCCACATAGTTTTTTGATCTCTGTTTCTTACAATATTTTCAAAAATCTGGAAGAGGAAAATTGAACATTTTGGACATAGTAGTTTTGTTGTGTGTGTTTTTAAGTAATTGAACGGCTCAACTTTGTCATGTAGTCTTGAGGATTCTGGCTTTGATGTGGATTGCAAAAGAAGGAATTTTCAAAGTGCCTAGCTGACAGCATCATTATTGGAATCTACATTAGTCAAAAAAAAACTGGCTCTACACGGATTATTAGGATTTGGAACAGCCTCGCTAAAAACAGACAATGGAATGCAAGTAGTAACTTGTGTAGTTGTGTAGTAATCATTTGTGTTAAGGCAAATTTAGTATTTACTGATAGCTGTTGAACACAGCCGGAGCTGCACAGTGACTGGGTGGTTAGCAGTGTTGCCTTGCGACTAGAAGATTCCCGGCCTGGGCCTGGGATCTAATTTTATTGCTCTGGAAGTGTTTCTTTTAAAAATAGTTTTACTGTTAAATATAATTAAATAAATGTAATAAATATTTTGTTAATTTTCATTGGTTCAATTGATTCTATTTTGCTTTAGGTTTCTCTCTCTGCAGGCATTTCCAAATGTCCAGTATTCAAATAATATTCAAACAGTTATTCAATGGATGAACAAAAGAGTGAAAAACTATGAGTAAACATGACTGAGAAGACTTTCGAAGAACAAAAGGCTAGGTAAGTCCAGGCATGCAAGAACAAGCTATCCCAGCTGATGAGCATGGTGAAGCAAACTGAGCAATTAATAGAAGATTATGCAAATGTTTATACTGGTAAGAATTTCAGAAGACTTCAGTGGTTTATATCAAGAATTTACTAACCTACATTCTGGTTTAGAATTCATGGCTAAGGAGGAGTTTTTGAATAATAAAAAAAAGGTTTGAGTCTAAAAATCATTGATTTCTTCTGGAAATGCGAGGAATGGATGAAAGAGTGTTCTGTGACATTATTCATCCATTCCAGTCAGAATAAAGGCTGAAATGGAACAAGCATCATTAAAGTTTTTTTTTACAGGAGAACTTGGCCATATAGAAGGAGGAAGCAGATTATTATGCAGAAAAGACATGCAGAAAGGTGGAAAAAAGGATAGAAGCTGAATTGAAGCCTAGAAAAGTAATGCATATGATGCAGACCAAGTCAGATGCAAAACTGGAGGTTTTGCAAAAATGTGAAGAGGCACAAGTGGATATGAAACTTACTAAAATGAAGAACCAGGTTGGTGAAACAAACAAAGTCTTTCAACCACCATCCAGCATGCTGCAGCAACATCCAAGATGAAATCAATACTTCAACCAATTACAAGTCATTGAGCCTCACCTACAGACATTGAAATCAGTGAAGGACCCGTGCTTGATGGTCTATGTAAAACCATCACTCAGCAATCCACCACTTGTCATCTCCTGTAAGAGAGGAGATTGGAGTTGAGCTCTGAAGAAGTGAGCTGTGATCTGGTCACACTTTATTCAGCTAAACGACCCAAATGCCCCAAGCTCTTACTTTTTTTCAACCTGAAGAGACTTGTGGCGCAGAGGAACCACATGTGAGTGAGATGAGACCTCTGAGAGGGGGTCAGTGGAGCCATGAGGAGCTCTTGGAGGGTCTTCCTTTGTTCATCTCCAAGGAGAGAGCTGCTCTGGACTTTAAGCTGGCACTGGAGGAGTTGAACGTTATCAGGACTGGCACCAGGAATCAACGGTCTCTTCACTGACTTTTACAAACGGTAAAGCTGGAATTTCATTCCCCTCAAGAAGGGGAACATGGCATTACTGAAAACAGACAAACACCTATTTACAGTGAGTGAGTATAGGCTTACCTCTCTGTCCATCATTCCATCTGTGAGGGCGTGGCAGGAGGGAGCAGCTGCTGTCACTTACAAGCCCTCACCTCGACATGTTTCAGGCAGTGGGAAAAAGCAGTTGCTCAAATCTATGGGAAGATTTTGAACCTGCGCTCTATGGCAGAGAAGAAGGACTCAAGGTGGATTGCTCCATTGAAGTTTGCTTTGCTTTGCCTTTAAGTGATGTCAATAATGAGATCTGTCTCCCTGCAATGAGCCACTAAAGGTACGTTTAAAACTTCCCCTCTTTTGAAATCTCTTCTCTGCTCTGCTCTGTTCATCTCTGCATGCTCACATCCTATGTCAGATGCTTATCTCTGCCATGTGTTGCTCAGTAATGTGAACAACTGAAGCAATATCTGTGGCTTTACTGTCTGTTGGAAACACACACACATGCACATGCAGACATGTGCATACACACTAACGCATGCACACACACACACACACACACACATAGAGATTAGTTCACTCAACATTAGTGCCATATGTCTTCATAAGTGCTTTATAAATCTTAATACAATCATAATTCTTAATAGAATTTCCCATTAAAACCCTATTTGTGTTTAAATCATTGTAGCACAAAAGCATACTTAGTCTGATGAATGTTGACTCACTAGACTATAAGAATATAAATTTGTTCACTTTATCCAAACTGTCACAATGTGCATCAAGTTAAAGTTGTCAAATTTGACAGATAGTATTTGAGATGACAAACTGAACATATTTGAAATAGATCTGGATTGATGCACTATGTTAAGTCTGTGAAACCATAACCTGATCTGTTCCAGATATGTGATTTTTCACAAAAACTCCTATCCTTTAGTGTGAGTTCTCTATTATTCACTCTTTGCCTTTGGATGAACTTCCTTTTCCTCTGCAATCTGTCTGCCTCAGCCTCTCTTTACCCTTAGTTCTATCTGCCTCTCCAAGAGTTTCTCCACCTGTCTTTTTTCCACTCTGTATTTTATTTTCTTTTTGAATCTACATTGTGTTATCAGTGTGTGTGAACAGAATGCCAAGGACAGATGAGTAGTCGGAGAGGTGAGCAGGCTCACTAATAAAAATTTGCACCCACTAACACAAGTAATTCCATAGACATACATTCACAAAAGACCACTAGAGGCTTACCCACGGCAGAAGTGATGGAAAATATGAACTATATTCAAACATGAAAAAAAAAAATTGATTGTCCAGACTGAGAATGTCACCATGGGGACCAAACACAGGCTCATATACACAAACTGTGAATTTTGTAAACTTCATCCCATGGTCAGCAAGAAATGAACATTTTTCTGTTGCTATTTTCAGTCAAGGGATAAGTCAAGAAAATTTCCAAGTCACTGAATATCCTTTGAAGTACAGCCAAATCCATTATTAAGAAATGGAGGGGATATGGAACATGCATACAGCTATGTAGAGCAGGCCATCCTCAGAAGTAGCTGATCATGCAAAAAGAGACTAATGAAGGAGGCTACAGTTACTCCTCTGAAAGAGTTGGGAGAGACTGTGACAGAGTGATGATAAGGTAAAGACCCAAGAGCAGAACATTAACACACAACAGGCAGCTAGTGACAACTAAAAGATCAACTTTAAGAGAAATTGCTGAGGAACAAAGAAAAATCAGCTGATGAATCCAGGTGAATAATAATTAATTGCAGGGAAAATACCAATGGAAGCTACTCCCATGAAATCAGAATGTTAAAAATCATAATCCAAAAGGTTACAACAAAGCACAAACCAGATGAGCAGACCAAGCACAAGGAAAAACAGGCAGAGGCACATCACAGTGGCAGAAAAGACTACAAACAGGACAAACTGGCAAAAACAGAGGGGAAGAGGGTTAGGATCAGACTATTCATACAGAGCATTCCTTTCTTTCTGTCACACTGGGCCTTATAAGTCTGCTGGATTTACTGTGCTTGCTCAGTGGAAATAGAAGGCCTTATTAAAGAAATCAGAAGAAGCTAAATGAAGTGAACATTTATTGAATATTTATAAAAAATATGAAAAGGAATGAGTCAAGGAAGATGGGTGGAGGTCGACTTGTCCCAGCAGACATTGTGTTTTTTTGAGGGGAGCTGTGAAATGAGTAGTTGTAGAGCAGCTATGGGCAGTGTGCTTTTTGTTGTTTGTGTGTATGTTACAACAAACAGGATTGGGAAAAAAAATTATGACACCCTTAAGATTTTACACCATCTCAAATACAATTCTGAAATATTTGTGTAAAAATCTTTTTTGTGTTTCAAAATGTTTGACTTCATTAGACAGACACAAGCAAATACAAATTAAATGATATTTTTATTTATTGTTTACAAGAAAAACTAACAAGACAAAATTCTTGAATGTCAGTTCTCAACATTGTCGATACTGAAGACAACAAATAACAGAGAATGTGTTCAAACCTGAATAAAAAATAAATAAACCATCATATCATCAAACTAATAGTTATTAGTTCTGCCATTAGCAGCAGTAGAGCTTTAATCCAGGCTGGCATGTTCCCTGTGAGCCTTTCACACTGTTGAGGGGTAATTTTGTCCCATTCTTCTTCAATTCAATTTTATTTATGTAGAGCCAATTACAGGATAAATTGTGTCAAGACGCTTTACAGAACCCATATGCCTGAACCCCCAGAGCAAGCCCTAAGGTGACAGCGGGAAGAAAAACTCCCTTTTAACGGGAGCAGAACCCGGCTCTTTATATGGCCTTCGGGCTTTCTCTGGGGGTTCAGGCATATGGGTTATGTAAAATGCCATATATAAATAAAATTTAATTGAAATGAACTCATACTGCCTCCACCATGCTTGACAGCAGGTACTGTACATGCTGGAGATAACGCTTCATCTTGCCTTCTGCGTACCCTCACATTAGCAGGAGGAAGATAAAGCTGGAAACTGGACTCATCTGACCACAGAATCTTCTTCCAGTTCTTGGGTGTCCAGTTCTTGTGTGCTTGGGCCCAGTGACGCTGGGCTAACCTCTGTCTCTCATTGATCAGGTGCTTTTTGACAGCCTTGTAGGATCTTAAGTCATAATCTAAAAGTCAGCCATGTACAGTGAGTGTGGAACACTGGAAACCAGTTTTGTTTGACCACTGCTGCTGAAGCTCCTGTGATGTCATTCTGTGGTTTTCCTGCACATGTGGATCAGGATGCGATCATTCCTTGCTGAAGAAACCTTTGGATGCCCAGATCTTGATTGGTGGTTGGTGATGAAACATTTAAATTCATCACAGTGATCACCTAATGACATCTGAGTCCAGTATTCTCCACTTGTTTTTAAACTGCAGACTTGTATATTAGCAGGCAATTGTTCTGTAGTGTTGTAACATCTGTTATCTATCACCATGTATACAACAGAAGCGAGAATTCTCCTGTGCAACATAATTTAAGTGTGAAATGATTTGAAATTGTATCATCTCTTAGTGATTGCATCATTTCTAAACCGAACTGAGTATTTGCTCTTATGTCTGAATATAAAACAAATACTATATTGCTATATGTTGCTTTACCCTTGTCTTCAAAATACTTCAGTTATGTTCTAATGAATTAAATTCAGGTCACTCTAGAAACACTTGTTAACAGTGATTTTGACATTGTGATTTAGATAATTATTATGCTGAATATTCCTTTTCTGTCAAGCTTCTGGTGACTGGGAGTCATCTTGTCAATTGGTATTTTGGTAAATCTACAGTCATTCATTATAAATGTCCCAATTAGCTTTTGTCCACATGCTGGACACCATCATAACACTCCACCCTCTGTGCTTCTCTGTCTCTGTACATGCATACACTGTAGTCATCCTGACCAGGATGTTCACACCAAACATGCAGGACCCCACCTGAGCCAAACAAAGTTATCTTGGTTTCATATGATGAAAGAATTTGCAACTAATATTCATCAGGCTTCTTTTCATATTCTTTAGCAAAGTTTCAGTTTTTAGCTTTCATGTTAAAGACACAGGGATATAAACCAAAACATCTTTATTGGATGTTGTCCATAGAGGTTGGCATCATACACTGTCCCTCATATTGTCTGAGCTGTCACAGAAACTGATTTCCTTTGATAACCACTGCACTAAGTCCGAAACATTTGGCCATCTGTTTTAAAAATCTCACTTGTAGTAAAGTGTCCATGGTGTGATTCTTGGAGGACGACCACTGCAACTCTGATTAGTGGTACTATGATTCATTTTATACCTGCTGATTACAGCTACAACAGTTTCCACTGATTTTTAGTTGATTGTCCGTCTTCCTGTATTTTATTCCATCAATGTCTAACAATCAGATCTTTCAGTGTAACGTTGTTCTTTCCTACTTTGAACAATAATACAGACATGTATTCAGACACAGCCAAACTGATCTCCACAAAATTGCATTCCTATGCTACTGCATTATCCAATACCTTTTGAAGACAACATATTTTTGTTTTTAAATAAACTGAACTTTTAGCTTTTAATGTGGTGGGAAGGGTGGATGGTGCAGGGTTTAAAAGGGTTCTATTTCATTCAATTCGATTCGTTTTTATTTATATAGTGCCAATTCACAACATATGTCATCACATAGCACCATACATATTTTAAACAAATAACAGAGAACTCAACAATCCAAAGCGATCTTTGGATTCTCTGAGCAAGCAGTCAACAATAGTGGGAAGGAACCAAAAAAACCCTTTAAAGGGGAGAGGAAAAAACACTTTGACAGGACCAGGCTCAGGGAAGGCTGCCATCTACCTTGACCGTTTGGGGTGAAAGTGGGGATGAGGGGGGTGGGGGATAACAAGATAGCAGATGGAGAACAGACAAGCAGTAAAAAGAGAACAACAAACATTTTGGAAGTCGGTGAGGTCAGAAACTTCAGATCAGAAACATGTAGCTCCAGATCCAAAGACACCTGCAGAGAGAACAAACACAGGACCTCAGGGAAACACAGAGTTAATGACATGCAATGGTCATATATAACTGTATGAAAAAAGAGAGAGGAAAGGAGAGGAGAGAGGCCAGTGCATCATGGGAGTCCTTCAGCAGTCTATCTGTTGATACATTACAATAAGATTTTTAGGATAAGCTGTACATGTGAAAAACATGATTTTAAATTCTACCTGGGATTTTACAGGGAGCCAAAGAAGAGAAGCTAATATGGGAGAAATATGATCTCTCTTACTTCTTCCTGTCTGAACTCTTGGTGCAGCATTTTATATTAGCTGGAGGTTTTCAAGGGAATTATTAGGACATCCCAATAACAGGGAATTACAATAGTTCATCCTGAAGTTACATGTGCATGGACTAGTTTTTCAGCATCATTCTGATACAAGATGTTCCTGGTTTTGACAATATTACGCAGGTGAAAGAAGGCTGTTCTACAGACTGGCTATAAATGTATGTTGAAGGATTAATTTTTTAAAAAATAATTCAAATATGATATTTGCATTTGAAATCTGGTGAGGTCAACTCTCAATATGAAGTCCATAGAGCTGTCACTATCAGTGATCAAAAACAACTCCAAGGTTCTTTACAGTACACATGGAGGCGAAGGCAATACCATCTTGAGGAATTGTCTGGTTTAAAGTTCAAAAGAGACTGGAACCTTCACATCTTTTTTTTGTCTTTGATATAACCACCATATTTGTAACGTGTGCATTTTGATTCCAGATTAAAAAGACACAAGAAGTGTTCTTGTTTAAAGCTTGCTGCTGTGACCTCAACTGCTATATTACAGTGTGCTGATACCACATTATTGTGAGTTGGAAGTAAGTGATAAAAAGATTCTAACATTTACAACTAAAGAGGATTCATATCATTGGTAAAAACTAGGACAGTTATATGGTTGGAGATTTGGTCATGGTCATGGGAAATTTGGAAATTACTGTGGGCTATGTGTGTTGGACTATATGGTAACTATATAGATGACTGGAGGAGCAGTGTGATTTTTTTCAGATTGAAAGTTCTGTTGAAATTACACAGATGAACAAAGTAGTCTGTGGATACCCTGGTACCTACAGTGTAAATAAAGATGGCTGCACTTGACCTACAAACAATAATATATAATATAATATAAATATTATAAACCTACATCTTACACTCTTCCTAGCCATATCAAAGCTAATCACTCATGCATCCATCTATTGACTGATCCATAGCCAGTGTCAGAAAAAGCCTTGATTACCTGATAAAAGGAATCAAGCATGAGAAGGGAATTGGCAATGAACATTTAAGTGTGTTGTGTGTGTATCAGCTTATTGCCAAACAGACATCATGACTGAGAAGAATGGTAGTGATGGATCACAGATGAAATGACAGGTTGACATTGTCCCTTTGGGAAGAAGATCAGCCTGAACCTAGCAATGCATGTCATCGCATGTGTAGATTTGTATGTCTCTATAAGACACTTAAGTCCTACTGGTTAAATGCAAAATTGAGTAAATAAATAGGATATGTGTCTTCCTACTGTGCATGCGTGTGTGTGTTTACATTTTCCTACTTAATAGATATATTCACTCATAAATTTGGTCAAGCTTTTCACTGATTCAAGACTTTATAGGTCCAATTTTAAAAGAGATTTTTTTTAATATTTTTTTCACTGGACCAAAAAGACCTGTAATTTCCGACTGCTGAATTCAGACAAGAGTGAAGTCATTGTATTTGGGCCCAAACATCTTAAAAATTTGCTTTCAAAGCATATATTTACTCTGGACAGCATTACATTGGCCTCCAGTACTACTGTGAGGAACCTCAGCGTTATCTTTGACCAGGACATGTCCTTTAACTCATACATAAAACAAATCTGTAGGACTTCCTTTCTTCACCTGAGAAATATTGTGAAAATCAGGAACATCCTGTCTCAGACTGATGCAGAAAAACTAGTCCATGCATTTGTTACTTCTAGGCTTAACTACTGTAATTCCTTATTATCAGGTTGTCCCAATAGCTCTCTGAAACATCTACAGCTGATCCAAAATGCTGCAGCCAGAGTACTGATGGGAGTTGGCAAGAGAGATCATATTTCTCCTATACTGGTTTCTCTTCACTGGCTTTCTGTGTAATCTATACCCCGATTGTCACATGTTCCTTGGTGGACTAAAAAGTAAAAGAATGCACTGGTGATCTCACCAGCACCAAAAGACCCAAAGCAAGTGTGGTGGATGACAGAAGAATGCTTTTCCTGGTCAAGAAAAACCCCTTCACAGCAGTTGGCCAGATCAAGAACACTGTCCAGGAGGTAAAAGGCACCAATTAAGAGAAGACTTCACCAGAGTGAATACAGAGGGTTCACCATAAAGTGTAAACCAGTGGTGAGCCTCAAACAGGAAGGCTAGATTAACTGTCAAAAAACATCTGAAAGAGCCTGTGCAGTTCTGGAACAACATCCTATGGACAAATGAGACAAAGATCAACTTGTACCAGAATGATGGGAAGAGAAAAGTCTGGAGAAGGGAAGGAACTGCTCAAGATCCAAAGCATACCACCTCGTCAGTGAAGCATGGTGGTGGTAGTATCATGTCATGAGCATGTATGGCTGCCAATGGAACTGGTTCTCTTGCTGATGATGTGGCCACTGACAAAAGCAGCAAGATGAATTCTGAAGTGTTTCGGGCAATATTATCTGCTCATATTCAGCCAAATGCTTCAGAACTCACTGGGCGGAGCTTCATGGTGCAGATGGACAATGACCCGAAGCATGCTGTGAAAAGCAACCCTCTGTTTTTTTAAGCCAAAGAAAGGGAATGTTCTGCAATGACCAAGTCAGTCACCTGACCTGACTTCAACTGAGCTGCATTTCACTTGCTGAAGACAAAACTGAAGGGAAAATGCCCCAAGAAAAAGCAAAACGTGAAGACAGCAGCAATAGGCCTGGCAGACCAAACCCAGTGTCTATATGGGTTCCAGACTTCTGGCTGTCATTGACTGCAAAGGATTTGCAACAAAATATTAAAAGTGACAATTTGATTTATAATTGTTAGTTTGTCCAGTTATTTTTGGTCCTTTAGAAAGGTGGAGGGTACATATAAAATGTATTGTAATTCCTTTACCATTTACCTGATTTGGATTTGTGGTGGTGTGCAGAGCCCAAATGCTGACAGTTGTGTCAATGTCCAAACATTTATGGATCTCACTGCTCCTTTCTATCTTAGTGGTACTTACAGTGTTTCCCCTTCACAAACAAATTTACACACCAATCGACAAGGTGCCTTTCATGGTGGTTGCATCAGGAGCAACTTGGGGTTCAGTGTCTTGCCCAAGGACACTTTGGCATGGGGGACCGGGAATCAAGCCGCCAACCAGTGGATAACACTCTATCACCTGAGCCACAGCCATCCTCAAACAGATCTGTTTTAGCAGCATAGATACACAACACATACACAGATAATTTTAATGATGTGCACGCTCAGTGTATGTCATAAACAATGAGGATAATTTCAAAGAAAAAAAATGTGAAGAGAATACAGAATCGGGGGAGAAAACAGAAACCAACTGTCCAATCCACTTTGCCAATATTTTCTCCACTGAATTTCACAAAAATGTTTCTGCTCTTTCTGTTTAGCTACTGAACTGTGCTGTAAGTGCTGTATTGCTACCTTAACCAACCAGAGGGCTACCCAGGTCATTAAATTTGTAGTATAAGGGGAAATAAGTAGCATGGATTAATCCCATCAGGGCACAGACAGGTACTGGTTAAATACACCACCAGTGTATTTGGTGGTTTCTCATATTAGAGAGCAATTTCCTTCACATGTGATCAAAACTAATATTGAACCCAGTGACTTCAAAGATATGTGCATTTCATCTGAACAATTGTTCCATTTTTCTGTTGCAGTGGGAAAGACTGGTAGTCATGTTTGAGCAAAATGTGTCCTCACTCCCTTGACTCTTTGGAGTCACAACTACCACGTCAGCCAACTCCTTGTGTGAATTCATACATAGTCTGTAATAACAGCTTTATTCAAAGTAATGCGTGCAGAAACACTGTCATGATCCAACACAAAGTATTTACACAAAGCCCTCCTTGAAACCAACTATGTTTTATGTTAACAACCAAGTCAAACAAGGACTTTGATCTCTTGATCATGTTCGTAGTTGGAGGTGTCCTGTAAACGGAGAGATATCTTCCATAATTGTGGTTAATGGCGAAAATGCCTTATAGGCTGCAGGTATTTTTTTTATTACAGACTAGTGGGACATCCTGGCAAGAAACCTGACATGCTGTGCTGAATATAGGTCTCTGAATACATCCATTCAACAAATCGATTGCCTCCTTTGTAACATCTCATTAACTGTTACATTCATCCTTAAAAACAAATAGCGACGCCTAAATCAATGAAAATTATATAACTAACTACTGTCATTTTTGGACAACAGTTAATCTGAAAATGCTCTATCAGAATGGATCATGCCCCCACAGCATTAATTTCCCCATAATGACATGCATTTGTTCACATTATAACTTCTTCCATGGAATACCCACAGGTTATGTCAGTTAATACACATAGTACATACAGGATGTGTAATATAGACAGCTTGAACTTGTCTATAGGAGGATCAAATGTGATAAAGGATGGTGTGTGTTGAACTTAAAAGTATAAAGCATTACCATGCTAAGCCATGTAATGACTATGCCATGAGTCTGTCAAAAAGAAAAATATTAGGAAACAAATAATACACTTTGACCTGCTGCTTCTCATTCTGCATCTTACTGCTGTAAGTGCACTTTAAAAGTAGCCTATGAGCATATCTGCATTACTATCAACTTTCCAATCTGGAATTTTAACAGTTGGATGGACAGTTAGAATTTAGAAAAAGAGTGTGGTTGTATTTAATTTCCTCACTGCAAAGTAAACACTCAAGTACAGAAAGCATCATAATTAATTAGCATTGCTATGTTTTGACCTGGAAGTGCAAATTAATATATAAAATCATCAGTATGTTGTCATTATCACCAGCACAAATTTGAACCTAATGAAAAATAGTATTCTCAAATTAAAATATGCTCTTCAACAATGAACCAACACACACACGCACACACAGAGAGAGAGAGAGAGAGAGAGAGAGAGAGAGAGAGAGAGAGAGAGAGAGAGAGAGAGAGAGAGAGAGAGAGAGAGAGAGAGAGAGAGAGAGAGAGAGAGAGAGAGAGAGAGAGAGAGAGAGAGAGAGAGAGAGAGAGAGAGAGAGAGAGAGAGAGAGAGAGAGAGAGAGAGAGAGAGAGAGAGAGAGAGAGAGAGAGACATGCACACACAAGAAAACATGTATTAATATCTTTTCATACCCCTGGGATCCATATACCAAATTTACTCTGTCTGGTGTTGGAATGATTGAATCCCATAGACAAATCACTGCATGATAACACAAGGCTCAGTGCTGTGATGTGAAGAGATCATCTATTGATATTAATGGCCTGGTGGTTTACTGGCCTGTGGTGATTGGTTAAGGTTATTCAGGAAGAAACCTTGAGCAGAACCTGGCTCTTCAAATGGGAGGACCCATCTGCCCCCTGGCCGGCAGGTTGAGAGGGACAGAAGAGATAGAGGGGGAGGGGGAGAGGGATGATATGCCCTGTATAAGCACCCCAAACATGATTTCTAATAGCAAACCCCTTCGGTTATGTAAGTGCTTTTCTCTCTCTCAGTTCTTGTATTGTTAAGTAGCCCTCCTGCTCAGTGGCTCAGAGAAGGGGATCTTTCATCTCTATGAAGACAGCAATCAGGTGTTTATTTTTAGACAAAATACAAAAAACATTCTGTGAACTAGGAGTTGTTTATGTGATGCTGACAAACTGCTCTGTCATTAACGTGTGTTCATGTACCATCAGCTGTTATTTCCAACGTAGTAACAATATCGGTAAATGTAATTTTATATTTTCTTTAAGCATTTTACAGATTTCTGATAACTATTGCTTTAATTGCTTTGTGATTGCATATTTTGGGGGATGTTTACATCCATATGAATGAAATTAGTAAAATGCCTCACATTAAGACACTTACATCCTGTCTTTTCGTAGCCTGTTCCCTGAGAATTTTCTGATGTTGTAACATTAAAAACCCCTATCATTTGTTACTGTCACAGGAAATCAGAGATCCATCCATAGACCACATTACGTAAAAAAGGTTTATTCTGCACAAAGGCAAGAATAAACAGACTGAAATAGGGGAAGGGGAAAGGGAGAGACTGGAAACTTAGTAGGGAAGAGAGAACTGCAACTGCTCGTTGGAGCACCAGCAACCTCTAGAGGAGGTAGGGTGAAGTCAGGGTGATGTTGAAGTGTCCAAAAAATAAAGGCCACCTAACTTAGCGGGAGTTTAATGTCTTAGCAGTTGGAATGCATGGTCATGGTCAGTCCATACAATGAATGGGAGCTCAGCTCCTTCCAGCCAATTTTGCTATTCCTCAAGAACAAGCTTAACAGCTAGCAATAATCAATTTCCAATGTCAGAATTTTCCTCAGCCGCAGAAAGTCGTCTAGATAAGAATGCACATGGATGAAGCTTGTTATTAGACTTGGAACTCTGGGACAGGACTGCAAAAGCCATTACCAGATACTCAAAGTGTCAAGGGTTGGGTGTTGAAGCCTGTCTTCCACTCCTCCCCTTCCTTGATCTGGATCTGATAACCACATGCTCCAAACTGATCCAAATATAGATATCCAAGAACAACTCAAATAGCCATTGTTACATCCCCGAGAGCTAGAGGATGAGGGGAGTAACAAATATACAGAAAACCGGGGAAAGAGGCAGGAAAACTGATAGCAGACAAATTATTTATTTTACAAAAGGAACCAAAACCAAGATTCAATACAAGGCGAGCTTATTAATACAGAAACGCTCCAAAAAAAAGTCAAAGTACCACACTTTTGATTCTAGCAGACACCAACATGGCACACTAGCCGCTGATCTGGCCCACTGGCAAAGATGATCAGGTTGGCTTGGCTTTTCATCGTCTCTGATTGTGAGGTAGCTGCAGGTGTACCTGACCACTCCCACCAGGCATAACCTGAGAAATAAAATAAAAAACGGGAGAGAACAGGAACAAAAACACAACCAACCCCACCTGCACACAAACACACCAAGGAACGTAACAGTCATAAACACAGTCTGCATTGCTAACAACTTTTTTCTGTTTCTCAATAATCAGCCCAGCTGCCTGCACCCCCACTGGTACAGGTTCCAGTACTGACCATGACCAGGCAGGGCTCACTCACCGACACCTTGTTGAAACAAACACAACACCAAATCGTCTTCACATTTTTTGTCAGAGACGACAATACCACAATGATAAGCCATTTCAAATAATTGATCTTTCTTGCAGTCATGAACAAACTTCACTGTAGGCTCATCAAAAAAACAAAGAAGCCATATTTTAAAATTTACCATCAGTTAGTCAAGCATTAACTGATGAACACACAAGTCACACCCCTTTACAGAGAAGTTCACCCTGACCACATAGCCAGAAATTACTAGACTCTTTCCTGGTCTTCATGCAGTTCTGAGGTGGGTCTATTAAGCACCAAACCAGCAAATCTACAAAGCCACCCGCATCAGGAACCCCACCAGACTGCACAAAGTGCCACCAAGTGAGCTGCCCAAAGACAACTAACACTAATTGTTCTCCACAGCACTATGGGGGAAAAAGCTGACACAACCACAAAGGACTGTGTCTTACAGTCTCTCGGAAAAAATTCTGTAAATAGAGGATCAAGACAATAACACTCACCTTCTGGATGGCATCAAACAATCAACGTCGGGCCACAAAAATCACTGCTTTCAAACAACTCAAAGTGTATCTCCCAAAACCCCCTGCAGCCTTACACAACATGCAGCACTCAGCTGGACTAAATCCACTAATTGGTGGGCAATCAACAGCATGTGCCCACTGCTACCTTAGGCACAAGAGAAAAGCTTAACCAAACTCAGGAGTGGTCAAACCCACATTTGTTATGAAGGCTTTACTGGGATCCAAACCCAGGAACGTCAGTTTGCAGGTAGACGAGCAACCATTCGTTATGATCTCAAATAACAAGCCCATTTGTCATGAAGGTGCTGCTGGGATCTGAACTCAGTAACTTTTGTTGGCTGCGGATGAGCCCCCATTTGTTATGACCTGGCTCAAAATCAGTACTCTAGACTAACTTTTTCGCCGGTAGCACCGATCCGACCAAATTTCTCATTTAGTTGCACCTCCCACCTTGTCACAGGCAAAATATATCACTTGCTGAATATCTGCTTATATGTGACACCACATTTACCGATGTTCACTATAAGCTCATTAGAAAGAAGAATAGGAAGTACAGGCTGGAATTTGCCAAAAAAACAAACAAACAAAAAAAAAAAACAGAGACGCGCCTCAAAATTCTGGGACAAAGTTTTATGGACTAAAAAGAAAAAGAAGAACCTGCACCAAAGTGATGGAAAGGCTAAAGTTTGGAGAAAGAAAGGATCTGCTGATGATCCCAAACATACAAGCTCATCTGTGAAACACAGTGGAGGTAATGTCATGGCTTGGGCTTGATGGCAGCAGCAAAATTAACTTGAAAATCTACAGAAACATTTTGTCTTTCAATTTAAAGAACGATGCCATCAAACTGATTGGGAATCCTTCATCGTGCAGCAAGATAACAACCTAAAACACACTGCCAAAACAACAAAGGAGTTCATCAGGGGCAAGAAGTGGAAGATTATAGACTGGCCGAGTGAATCTCCAGACTTAAACCCTATAGAGCTGCATTTTACCTGCTAAAGAGGAGACTGAAGAGAGAACACCCCCAAAATAAACAAATCAGAGTGGTGTGTTTGTGTGTGGATGGGTAGAGTGGGAAAGGGGTGATTGACTTTTCACACTTGATTTGTTTTTTTAAGAGAATAAGGACACACACACAAAACTATACAGTTTGCACTTTATTTTAATCAGGATTCATACATCTTTTATAAAAGTAAATCAAACTGCATCGCAGGTTCTTTCAACACTTTTCATACCCTAAATCTCAAACACCATGCAGAGAGGCATGACTACAGTCACCTTTTCTCTTAGGTTGCTCAACTGTACAGCGGATGTGTTTATCGCATATCTTCCAGCAATATGCTCAACAAAGAGAAATGATGATGGACATGGGGTATCTGTTCCCTTCAAGTTCCAAACTTCGACTGGCTTTCCATAAAAATGCCAGGAAACTCTGTAATTACATGTCTAAAATCGTACTCTTTGACATGACCTTGATAGCTGTGAATTGCTGTTTAATGGCTGGTCTTGGTTCTGTCAGAGGGTCAAGGATGGGTTCCTTGAAACTGTTGGTGTTAGCACACCACCTAGCAAATACATATGCTGACCTTTTCGCACAGTGCTCTAAATTGGTAATGTTTAGCAGTGATACCATGTAGTCCTCTATCGTTGTTCAAGAACATGACTTTTTTGCCTTTTTGTACTTTTGAGAAGCAGTTCGTAGACATCATAACTCTGAGGGAAACATCATGTGTTATGAACAAGGGTGAGACTGTCCATTCAAATTCTGTCTGTTATTTTAAAACTTTTTCAAATTATTAAAAAAAAAAAAAAAAAAAAAATACTCCACATTTATTCTGCTGGAAGTAGTAAATGAATGTTATGATTTATTTTCACAGACTGGGCTCACCTCACAATGAGGCAGTCACGACATATTTAGTAAAAAGTCTGGCTGCAAGTCCAGATTTGGAGGATGTGGAGTGTGGCATCCTTCTATGCAAGTATCCCATTTAAAAAAAAAAAAAAAAAAGTTTAAAATTGTTCTAAATTTTGAGACTTCATCAACAGCAACAAAAGCTAACAATAGCTGAAAACAGCTCCATATAATAATAATAATAATAATAATAATAATAATAATAATAAATCTTTTTATTTTTATTTTTTTTAAAAGCTAATAACATCTTCATTTAACCCTAACATTTTTCAGCTACCTGTAAAACAATTTTTGAGGAACTTCCCTACAGCCAACCCGACATGGCAGATCAGGCAGGAGCCGTGTAGTCTTCTGCTCAGAATCGCTAGAGAAGAAAGAGAGTTAGATATATTAGTTTGATTAATTACATTGTGTTTTATATAAGATATGGTTAAAATACTATTGCTGGTCGCTATGACATTATTTTTCTGTTACATTAGTAGATGTATGGATATTAATTTCCTGTACTGATTGTGTTTACAGCTGCTGGATGCAAGGAGGACAGTACTTGCTCCAGATGAAATGGAGTTATGGAGAGGTATCACCACTGACATGATGTCAGATGGAGAGGATGGCAGCTTTGACGGTGTGTGTGGGTGGATTGTGTGGCCTCCATCCTTTGGCAGCCCAGAGTTAGCCAACCTGTGTGCTGCCCTACAGGCAAGGCTTCAGGCTGAAGTACACAGCTTCACATCGCAGACATCTTTAAAGTGGACAACCATCAGATCAAATAACACCAAATAAATGTGATCCAGTGGCAACAAAGAGACATTTTAAGCCCGATCTGATGCCTAAGCTATTGGCCAGTAGCTGGGAGTGATGTCACAGTCCAGGGACATCATTTGTTGTTGATGCTTTAAACATTTTATATACAGTCATGGAAACAATTATTAGACCACCCTTGTTTTCTTGAATTTCTTGTTCATTTCAATGCCTTGTACAACTAAAGGCACATTTGTTTGGACAAATACAATGATGACAATAAAAATAGCTCATAAGAATTTAATTTAAGAGCTGATATCTAGCCATTTTACATGGTTTTCTTGATAATAACCAACATCACTTAAGTTCTTACATCAATAGCTATAGCATTGTACTGCCAAAAACAGTGCTTTTAGTCATTCCATGTTTTCTTTTCTGTCTGTTTTAGTCACATGACATGCACAGGAACCATTGTTTCTGATGACTGCAGCCATGCATCTTAGCATGCTCTCCACCAGCTTCTGACATTGTTCTGCTGTCACAGCAGCCCATTCCTGTTGCACAAATTCAAACAAATTTGCTTTGTTTTTGGGCTTGTGGTTCTCTATTTTGCATTTGATGATTTTCCACAGATTTTCAATTGGATTTAGATTTGGTGATTGAGCAGGCCAAGGCATGGTTCCAATGTTCTGGTTCTCCATCCAGGCTTTAACTGACCTTGCCATCTGGCAAGGGGCAGTGTCTTGTTGGAAAATCCAGTCAATCGAGACAAGAGTTTTCCAGCTGGGATTCCAGCAGGGAGGAAAGGGGATCAGCAAGGCACAGAGGTCCAGTGATCTTGGAAACGTATACGTGCAGGTGAGATGCACTGTGGGAAGCGGCAAGACAGAGTCCATGAGTCCGTGCGGGGATCTATGGGGAGAACCGGCGGTGGCGGCTCAATGAACAGGCAGGTGTGCAAGCAGAAGCCCCGGGTGTGGCCAGACAACTGGGGACCGGAGGCAGGCAGGCAGGGAGGCAGGCAGGGAGGTAGGCAGGGAGGCAGGCAGGGAGGCAGACAGGCAGGGAGGCAGACAGGCAGGGAGGCAGACAGGGAGGCAGACAGGCAGGCAGGCAGGCAGGCAGGCAGGGAGGCAGGGAGGCAGGCAGGCAGGCAGGCAGGCAGGGAGGCAGGGAGGCAGGCAGGCAGGCAGGCAGGCAGGCAGGCAGGGAGGCAGGCAGGGAGGCAGGCAGGCAGGCAGACAGGCAGACAGGCAGGGAGGCAGGCAGGGAGGCAGGCAGGCAGGCAGACAGGCAGACAGGCAGGGAGGCAGACAGGCAGGGAGGCAGGCAGGCAGGGAGGCAGGCAGGCAGGGAGGCAGGCAGGGAGGCAGACAGGCAGGGAGGCAGGCAGGGAGGCAGTCAGGCAGGCAGGCAGGCAGGGAGGCAGACAGGCAGGGAGGCAGGCAGGGAGGCAGACAGGCAGGGAGGCAGGCAGGGAGGCAGACAGGCAGGCAGGCAGGCAGGCAGGCAGGCAGGCAGGCAGGCAGGCAGGGAGGCAGGCAGGCAGGCAGGCAGGCAGGCAGGGAGGCAGACAGGCAGGCAGGCAGGCAGGCAGGGAGGCAGACAGGCAGGGAGGCAGGCAGGCAGGGAGGCAGGCAGGGAGGCAGACAGGCAGGCAGGCAGGGAGGCAGGCAGGCAGGCAGGCAGGGAGGCAGGTAGGCAGGGAGGCAGGGAGGCAGGGAGGCAGGCAGGCAGGGAGGCAGGGAGGCAGGCAGGCAGGGAGGCAGGCAGGCAGGGAGGCAGACAGGCAGGGAGGCAGGGAGGCAGGGAGGCAGGCAGGCAGGGAGGCAGGGAGGCAGACAGGCAGGCAGGCAGGGAGGCAGGGAGGCAGGCAGGCAGGCAGGCAGGGAGGCAGGGAGGCAGGCAGGCAGGGAGGCAGGGAGGCAGGGAGGCAGGCAGGCAGGCAGGCAGGCAGGGAGGCAGACAGGCAGGGAGGCAGGCAGGCAGGCAGGCAGGGAGGCAGGGAGGCAGGCAGGCAGGGAGGCAGGGAGGCAGGGAGGCAGGCAGGCAGGCAGGCAGGCAGGCAGGCAGGGAGGCAGGCAGGCAGGGAGGCAGACAGGCAGGCAGGCAGGCAGGCAGGGAGGCAGGCAGGCAGGCAGGGAGGCAGGCGGGCAGGCGGGCAGGCAGACAAAAGGACACAACGGTCCGGTGGAAAGCTAAGGCACAAGAAACCCAGGGTTAAATTGTGGCTGAAACAAATGACTGAAACAAAACCAGAGACCTTCTCACAATGTGGTGTAGCTAACACTACAGGCTGGCGCTGAGTGGAGTGACGAATCAGGCTTTATTCAACACTGATGAGAGACCAGGTGCAGCTGCACTTCCTCTCCAGCTGTATAACA
The DNA here is from genome assembly GCF_022539595.1 of Amphiprion ocellaris. Classification (NCBI taxonomy): domain Eukaryota; kingdom Metazoa; phylum Chordata; class Actinopteri; family Pomacentridae; genus Amphiprion; species Amphiprion ocellaris. The sequence continues at coordinate 9,128,558 of NC_072767.1, read as the reverse complement.
TGCACAGCAAAGAGGGGGGAGGTGCCAAGAGGGAGAGCAAGGGAGACCATGACAAGTTCGCCCTGATCTCAGCATAATAAAGTCAGTCTAGGATTACATGAACAGACAGAAGTCATTAATGCAGCCTATAAATTAACATTGCTGTGGTAAGTTTTAAAAATGCTTAGAACAAGCTGTTAAGCTCCTTTTTTTTTGGTATTTGTTGACTACGGGAGAAGTAGAAGAAGAACTTTATACCTGAACATTAGATTTGTTTAGGATTTCTAGGCTCAACAGTAGACTGACTTGTATTATTTTCCTGACATCTTGACATTGGAGCCTCCAGCACCTGACCTGCTATGTTTTATGCGTTTTACAGGCTCTGCGAGTTATGGCAACACACTTTAACAGCTAATCTGTAGCAAGCTGCCCTACTAGCCTGCAGTGCTCTGCTTGCTCAACCACATGGAAAGCTATGAGGCCCCATTATGATGCTCTATCAAATCCCTTATATTGCTTGAAGGTCAAGGGCATGTTATATGAAAGATATGAAATCTGCCTGATATATAAGGACTGAAATGGATAAAAGGGTGAGCGAGAGTAATTTCCCTCCCCAGGTTCCTATAAAGAAACAATCTCACCTGTCCTTTCGTGCTACAAGGTTTATGGGTGGCCAGGAAAATGTAATTGTTGCCTGTCAGGCTGAGCTTTGAGGCAGCAGAACCACAGGTTACAGTAATCTGTGGAGTCTCATTGCACATTGCACATTGTGACATTGCATGTGGCTGCATATATGCCTGTAGATACACGAACACAACCAAGCCACATGTCCTGTTTGTGGTGCCGTTGAGTGATCAAGTGGAATGAGTTTTGTGTTCTCAATAGAATTATTAAAAAAAATCTATCTTTTGTTTTCTTGCACACAGAGACATTGCCATTTTATGCCAGGTCTCTAGAAAGTTTTTTTTCCTCAGATATCATTTGCAAGTGGACAGTAGTACATTTTTAAACATTTTTGTCACAGTTAGAAAAAAATTATACCACAATCTCTAATGTTACACATGTAAATTTGCTCAAATACTCTTATGGCAGTATAAACTAAAAAAAAAACTCATGCAAATTAAATACAATAATGAAGAGAAGTCACTAAAAAAGGAGAAGAAATTTAGCAAATTGGAAACAATCGAGGCAGGGTGACATGTCACCATGGTGTGTTTACCATTAATTTGCAACAGCACATACATTTGTTGAGAAATGTATTGCCACCTGGATTCATTTATTTTAAAAAGGATTTTAAATAGATTCATTTCACATAAAAAGGAAGGTTAAAAATATAATTTCTGCCTATTGAGCTGTCCTAGGTTTCCAGTGTTGGCAAGGCAGTGAATTAAACAGCTTTAACCTCTTAAGATCCTAGCTTTGGTTGGGCTTGCATTTTAGATTTCTTCCAGTTATTTGGGATACGGAGAAACCAATAAATATAATAACTGATTAATATCTAATATCTGATTATTAAGTTTGTTATATTTATATTATACTTAAATAAAATGTATATTGTTATTTTTATTGTTATTATTATTAATATTATTATTGTTATTATTATTAAAAATATGCTCTTTTTGAAAAAAAAAAAAAGATGTCCACATATGTGGATGCCAGGTCCTAGGAGGTTAATGGTTTTATGACCATGCATGGCTGCATCTCATTCTCTGTGGAAGGACATAAACTGCCTTACTGAAAGAAAAGTTGTGATGCTCAGTTGTAGCTTACAGGACTGATGTACAGTTGAGATGGAGGAAGTGCTCACTGAAATTTCCTGGAGCAGAGTATTTGGTGGAGTTCCGCACCCTTGCGGTGGAGAGCAGCTGAAGCGGCATTGCTCCACAGGGAGCCTTCCATAGAGGATTGAGCGAGGGTGTCAAGAATGAACTGGCAACGGACAAGTCTGCCTCCCTCGACCAGCTCATCACCTTCATCATCTGCGTGGACAACCGTCTCCGGAAGTGCCGCTGAGAGAGGAATCCAGGTCCTTTTGTGCTCCCATGAACATTCCTGCCACCCTGGCCCCATCGTCAACCCACCACGAGTGCCCCAGCCCACAGCAGCCTCCTCCTCGGAGGGGCCAATGCAGCTCAGGTGAGCTCAGCTTAACGTGGAGGAGAAGAGCCACCACTACTGGATGAACTCCTGCCTCTACTGTGGCGAAGCAGGGCACTACGCAGCGACCTGTCCAGCCAAGTTGGGAAAAGATTCGGCTCATCAGTAACTGAGGGCAGTCTGGTGATCTGTTCTGACTCCCCAATAACAACTGCGGGTCTCCACCACCCTATGCTGGAAGAAACAGCACTTGACTATCTCCACCCTGATTGACTCCGGAGCAGAGGGCAGTTTCATAGACAAGGCTATGATCACCCAGCTGGGCATCCCCACCAAGACCCTGCCAACTCGGCTGGACGCCCGCTTCCTCAATGGGTATCACCTGGCCCTGGTCCATCGGAGAACCCTCTACCCCTCCACCTCTCTACCTCTTCTGTCCCTCTCAACCCGCCCGGCCAGCAGACAGATGGGTCCCCCCACATTAGAGCCGGGTTCTGCTTGAGGTTTTTTCCCTGTTAAAAGGGTGTTTTCCTTGCCACTGTCACCTTTTGGCTTGCTCTGGGGGTCAGGCGTATGGGTTCTGTAAAGCGTCTCGAGACAAATTGACTGTAATTGGTGCTATATAAATAAAATTGAATTGAAATGAATTGAATTGAATTGAATTGAATTGAACAATCCGGTAACCATCCTCATCTCTGGTAATCACCAGGAGCGCCAGTCCTTCTGTGTCCTTGAGACCTCACACACCCATCTAGATCTCTATATCCACACTTGGGTTCCCAGCACCCGCTGTGACAGCTGTGCAGAATTACCACACAGTCTAACTAATATTCTAGCAAAATATTTAGATCAGAATATTGTAACAAAGCAGCATATGAAGCACCTGTTGTGCTGTCAAGAAGAGCTTTATGAATGATCTTGGAAATTATTTAAGCTGAAGATTATTTTTAAAAGCAAGGTAGTTCGGAATTTATATAAAGTTAGGGACTGAAATGTGAGCAGCAAAACAGTGGAGGCACTGAACTTGAAGGTGAATGTGAGTGAGGGAAAAAGGAAGGAAGAGAACACAATATTACAATGCAATGTGGGGGGTCAAGATTATGGTGTAATTCAGCATTCTGAGACAAAGGGATTGATAGACCACACCTGAAAGCAATCGCTAATTTAATGGTATACTGGTTTAAATGTGGAGGAATTTGCTTTTGGGAATAAAAAATAATTGAGAAAGTTGCACCAGGTTTCAATGACTGAAAGTTACTTGCATCTTTGTCTTAAGGTAAGTCTGTTATTCCTTGTGGCATTGTCGATGAAGTGAAATCCTTTTGATGTTGTTATCAAAGTTTTGCCCCCCACTTCCTGAAGGGTCAGAAGTTGGTCTGAGTGGTTCTGGCAGCCAGTTGGTCTCTTGTACGTCTTATAGTGACTTTTGTTTGTTTGAGTCAGTCACTTGGTTTGAATCTACTGAAGGTCTGCCTTCTCATGACTTCCTCCTGATAACACAGACTTTACACCATCCTGACAGATCTGGAAGGTGTCTTCTTTTCAGGTTGCACATCTGGTGTGGAGCCTTATCATCTCTGCTCCATTGATCACAGTGGACCCTGTCTCCAGTGTGATTATAAATGGATGAAGCTTGCTCTTTTTCTGTCTTAGATTTGATCATGGTTGGTTGATCCTACACAATCAAAAACCATGTGTTGTCCACGCTGAACACAATCATGAATCCGCTAGTCACTTTGTTCACTAATAGTCACAATAACGCTTTTTCAAAGAAGATGGCCACATCTTCAGTCCTCTTGGCAAAAAGGCAGAAAGGCAGCGTGTTTCCAGTGACAGGTAAGGACTATGAATCTGATATTGTTGTCTGCAGTACAGGGGTCCAGCTGGAATCAGTCCTGGCTTCCTTTCTCTTCACTCTTTTTCACTGCACACTTCATGTGCAACTCAGCTGGAGCCTCCAGATCAATGCTGGAAAAGGACTGCGTAGACTCTATCTGATGAGTAGACTCAGGTCTTTTGGAGTGCAGGGAGTGCTCCTGAGGTCCCTTGTTGATTCAGTGGTGGCATCAGGCATCTCTTATGCAGCTGTATGCTGGGGCATAAAGCACTCAGCTCTATGCCCCAGCAGTACCATTTCTACAACCGACAAGAGGAGACTCAGCAGACTGATAAAGAAGACCAGCTCTGTCTTGGGATGTCCCCTCGACCCAGTAGAGGTGAGGGGAGACAGGAGGATGATAGCTAAGGTATCATCCCTCATCTTCCCTCATCTAAACCAACTCATAGTTTTAATCATACCCTTGACCTCGTTCTGACTTATGGCATAGAAATCAAACAGTTAACAGTATTTCCCCAGAACCCTCTTCTTTCTGACCATTTTATGATAACATTTCAATTTACAACAATAGATTGTATAGGAGTTAAGAATAAATATCATTACAGTAGATGTCTGTCTCACAATTCGGTGACTAAATTTAAGGAAATAATACCCTCTCTATTTAGTCCAGCACCACTTACTGATATAATGGAAGGGAAATATTATAATTTTACCCCCACAGAAGTGGATTATATTGTTAATAATGCTGCAGCCTCACTGCGTACAACACTTGATAGTGTTGCACCTGTAAAAAAGAAAGTTCTATCTCAGAGAGGACCTGCTCCTTGGTATAATTCCCAGCTGCGGACTTTAAAGCAGGCGTCCCGAAAGCTGGAAAGGAAGTGGTACTCCACTAATTTAGAGGAAGTTTATGTAGCTTGGAAAAAAAGTCTAGTAATTTATAAAAAAGCTCTTCGTAATGCCAGGACAACATATTATTCATCTTTAATAGAGGAAAACAAGAACAACCCCAGGTTTCTCTTCAGCACTGTAGCCAGGCTGACAAAGAGTCAGAGCTCTGTTGAACCTTGTATTCCTTTAGCTTTGAGCAGTAACAACTTCATGAGCTTCTTTACAAATAAAATTATTACGATTAGAGAAAAAATTAATCTGGCCCTTCCTGCAAATGTCACAGATGTATCATCGAGTACAGATACTTTAGAATTGGCTGTAAGACCAGATGGATATTTAGAATTTTTCACCCCCATACATCTCTCTGAACTCATTTCAATAGTTTCTACATCCAAACCATCAACATGTCTTTTAGATCCTATTCCAACTAGACTGTTCAAGGAGGCTTTACCTTTAATTAATTCCTCAATGTTAGATCTGATTAATCTCTCTCTAGTAACAGGTTATGTACCACAGGCTTTTAAGGTTGCTGTAATCAAACCTTTACTTAAAAAGCCCACTCTAGATCCAGATGTTTTAGCCAACTATAGACCAATTTCCAACCTCCCATTTCTCTCTAAAATTCTGGAAAGAACAGTTGCAAATCAATTATATGAACATTTACAAAGGAATAGCCTGTTTGAAGAGTTTCAGTCAGGCTTCAGAGTGCATCATAGCACAGAAACAGCTCTGGTGAAAGTTACTAATGACCTTCTCATAGCGTCAGATAATGGACTGGTCTCTATACTTATTTTATTGGACCTTAGTGCAGCATTCGATACAATTGACCACAAACTTTTATTACAGCGACTAGAACATTCTATTGGCATTAAAGGGACAGCACTGGACTGGTTTAAATCCTACTTATCAGACAGGTTCCAGTTTGTGCATGTCAACAATGACTCTTCTGAGCATACTAGGGTTAATCATGGAGTTCCTCAGGGTTCTGTCTTAGGACCAATACTGTTCACATTATACATACTTCCCTTAGGCAACATTATTAGGAAGCACTGTATTAATTTCCATTGTTATGCTGACGACACTCAATTGTATTTATCTATGAAGCCAAATGAAACTAATCAGCTAGCTAGACTGCAAGATTGTCTTAAGGACATAAAGACCTGGATGACCTATAATTTCTTACTACTAAATTCAGACAAGACTGAAGTCATTGTATTTGGCCCCAAACATCTTAGAGAATTGCTTTCAAAGCATATAGTTACTCTGGATGGCATTACATTGGCCTCCAGTACTACTGTGAGGAACCTCGGTGTTATCTTTGACCAGGACATGTCCTTTAACTCGCACATAAAACAAATCTGTAGGACTTCCTTTTTCCACCTGAGAAATATTGTGAAAATCAGGAACATCCTGTCTCAGAGTGATGCAGAAAAACTAGTCCATGCATTTGTTACTTCTAGGCTTGACTACTGTAATTCCTTATTATCAGGTTGTCCCAATAGCTCTCTGAAACATCTACAGCTGATCCAAAACGCTGCAGCCAGAGTACTGACGGGAGTTAGCAAGAGAGATCATATTTCTCCTATATTGGTTTCTCTTCATTGGCTCGCTGTTAAATCTAGAATAGAATTCAAAATCCTTCTTCTGACATATAAAGCTCTTAACAACCAATCTCCATCATATCTTAAAGATCTGATAGTACCATATTACCCTAGCAGAACTCTTCGCTCTCAGACTGCAGGCTTACTTCTTGTTCCTAGAATCTCTAAAAGTAGAATGGGAGGCAGAGCCTTCAGTTATCAGGCACCTCTCCTGTGGAACCAGCTCCCAGTTTGGGTTCGGGAGGCGGACACCCTCTCTATTTTTAAGACCAGGCTTAAAACCTTCCTTTTCGACAAAGCTTATAGTTAGGGCTGACTGGGTGACCCTGACGGGGTGAGCTGGTGTTTTTCATTTGCACAACTGACTTCCCCTCTTGACGTCCCTTTAGTTTGCCCCTAGTTATGCTGCTATAGGCCTAGACTGCTGGGGAACCTCTCTGGATGCACTGAGCCCTTCTCTAACTACCTATGTATTTACTATATATACCATTATTGCATTACATTCACTCTGTTTCTTTCTATGTCCTTTCTCCGAGTGTCCCTGGTCCCAGAGCTGGATGCTGGATGCTTCAGATGTGTGGCTGTGTTTTATGGTCCTTGTGTCCCACCCCCCCACCTCTCTATCTCTACCCCTCTATCTGTATCCCTCTATCTCTACCTCTACCCCTCTATCTCTAACTCTCTACTTCTTCTGTCCCTCTCAACCCGCCCGGCCAGCAGGCAGATGGGTCCCCCCACATTAGAGCCGGGTTCTGCTCGAGGTTTTTTTCCCTGTTAAAAGGGTGTTTTCCTTGCCACTGTCGCCTTTTGGCTTGCTCTGGGGGTCAGGCATATGGGTTCTGTGGGGCGTCTCGAGACAATTTGACTGTAATTGGCGCTATATAAATAAAATTGAATTGAAAAATTGAATTGAATTGAATTCTTGGAGAACATCTCCAATATTCCACATTCTACCCTCTGCAAGATTGTTTGGAGGGCTTTCAGATTTTTGCTGAGCCGCTCTACGATACTCTCAGTGCCACGAGCAGAGATCCCCGAGGAAATGAAGAGAAGGAAGAAGGAATGCAGAGCTTAAGCGAAGCGCAGTAGAGGAAACTACAGTAAAAATTCATACTTACCATCTGCTATTATGGGGAATGTAAGATCTTTCCCTAATAAGATAGAGAGGCTAGTACACTAACCAGGCCGTAGATGGAGTACAGGGAGTGTCATTTACTTGATGGAAACTTAGCTGAATGAACTCACTTCAGACTCGCTCATGAACCTGGAGAGATTTCATCTCATGTGAGCAGACAGAATCACAAAGAAGAGTTTTAAGAAGAAGGGAGGGGGAGTAGCACTGTTTGTGAAGGAAAGATGGTGCAACCCTGAGCACATTAGTGTTTAAGGGCAAAGCTGCTCAAGAGACAAACTTTTAGCTGTTAGGATTCGGCCATTCTACCTGCTGAGGGAGTTCTCATATGTCATCAAGTTTGCTGTGTACATCCCCCCTCGGCCAATGCTGCTGCAATCTGCGAGCTTTTACACACTATTGTGTCACAGCTACTGACTTCACATCCACAATCAGTTCTTCTTATCTCAGGAGACTTCAATCATGCTTGTCTCTCTACCACTCTCCCTACCTTTACACAATATGTTAGGTGCCACATGAGGGACAATAAAACTCTGGATTTACTGTATGCAAATATCCAGGATGCATACACCTCTTCACTCTGCCTGGTCACTCAGAAGATAACTTGGTACATCTGCTTCCTGTCTACACATCTATAGTGCATAAATAACCCTCTGCCATTCGGTGTGTGAGGAAATAGCCTGAGGAAGCCAGTGAGAGACTGAGGGACTGCTTTGAATCAATGGCCTTGGAAGGATTGTTTAGATCTCATGGGGAGCACATCAATGATATGACCCACTGCATCATGGACTATATTAATTTCTGTGTGGCGAAGGCTGCCTACCAAGAAAGTACAGTGTTTCTCCAGTAGCAAACCATGGGTGACCACCAAGCTGAAGCACCTGCTCAACAAAAAGAAGTGGGTCTATGCTTGCTTTGTATCAAATACAGTGAAAATGGAGTGGTCAAAAATGTTAGCCTCCATGCAAATTTTTGCTTTCAGAACATACCTAATCAACCAATCAGCTTTGAAAACCACATCTGTGCAGTCAATTGGCTTCCTAACAATACCTGAGCATTTAGTCAGGATTGGATCCAAACAGGGCACTTGAACACATTATAGAGAGGGACTTCTCTCACCATGCCAATGACAAAGGAAATCAGTCTTGAGCTTAGAGAGAAGATAGTGGAGGTTCATAATAAGGGGGAATGCTATACTGCCATTTCCAAGTATTTTATAGTATCTAGAACAGCTGTACATTGCATTATTCATCAGTCCAAGGAGACAAATTCTGTGAGAAACAAACTTGGTTGCAAAATTTCAAGAACTCTGGAGAGTAAAATAGTCAGAGATGTCAGCAAGAAGCCCCAGACATCTGCCAAATGATTGCTGCTGAACTGAACTCTTCTGGAGTTGATGCTTCAAGGAGCACAATTGTGAGGGCTCTTCATTATGGTGGGTTTCAGGGCCAACATCCCAGAAGACCCCCTTTACTCAAAGAGCAGCAAAACCAGACTGAGGTTTGCCCATGAACATTTGAAAGGTAAAGATGAGTTTGGTGAGCTGTGTCTTTGGTCTGATGAGTCTAAACTGAAACTGTTTGGGCACATGGATGTTGCTTATGTTTGGTGAGGCCTTCAGCCGGAACAACACCTTTCCCACAGTTAAACATAGTGATGGGAGCATCATGCTGTGGTACTGTTTTGCAGCCTCAGGGAGCCATGTTCGGGTGCAATATTATCATGAAAAAAGAAAATTATGCTGACATTTTGAGGAATAATGCGAAGATATCTGCTCTTAGTCTAGGCTTAGGTTGTTGCTGGGTTTTCCAATAAGACAATGACCCAAAGACTCAAAATTGGTCCAACAGTTCTTAAAATACACCAAAACCAAGGTTCTGGAGTGGCCTGCACAGAGCCCAAATCTCAATCCCATTGAGAACCTGTGGCGGGTGCTCAAAGTGAATGTCCATGCTCGAAAATCATGCCATCATTTGGACCAGTTGGAACAATTTGCATTGAACGAATGGACCAAAATCCCTCAAGAAACATGCACTAACCTTGTAAAGAACTACTGGAAGAGGTTGTTGTCAGTTGTGGCTCAGAAAGGGTGCACTATTGACTATTAATGGCCAAGGGTCTAATAATTTTGGTTGTTATTTTTGCCTTTTCCCGTTTCAACTCATTACATCAATAAAATATCCTATTCAAACCTGGTGAACATTTTGTCTTTGTTATTTTGGAAACAAACTATAAACACTTGTTGTTAATGGTCATTTCCATGGAAAAATCTGGGGTTTTGTCAGATTTCACAAGAGGGATTAATAATTTTGGTCTCAACTGTACATACACCCCGGCTCACCCTTAACCAGGGGAATATTTACTGAGCTGAACAGCCCCTCAATGACAGCAGTTATCTGTCTCCATCTGCTAGCAATCCCAAACCACGCCGGTGTCCATTCTGATTCATTCTGGAGCTGAGGAGAATTTCATAGATACTCATTTAGATGCTCCTCTTCTTCTGATTCTTCTGGGACTCCCTCTAAGGCATTGCCAAGGACACTGTTCTGGTAAGCTCCAGTAGGGACTTCCCAGACAGGAATAAAGCCTCAACACACTCATCTGCAGTGTCCCTATATCTCTCAGCCAGCATGCCGCAGGCGTCCTGGAAGACACTGACAGCAATAGAGAGCTATTGGAGTGTTTTATCGCTTGAGCCTCTGACCCGCTCTGTGACACCTTCAACTTTCTAACCAAAAGCTGTCCATACTTTTTTAGCCAGTTCAGCTCTCACACAGAATATATCAATGTTATTTTACCAATAGTCTGGGATATTTTATATGTTAAAAAAACTAAATAATAATTAGTCAAAGACAGACAGTCTGACAGATAATCTGATTTCACTGTCTAAATTACTATATAAATTAGCAGTGACAAAATCAAACCAATAATTCAAAAAGTATAAAAGTCTAAGTTGTATATTATCAGCATTGCTTTGGAGACAGAACAAGATATGGTTTGCAGTTTTGACTAGTTAAAGGTTGATCCAGGCAACTTTTTTAGTAACTCAGCATCACCCCTTAATCAAAGTAATCACCCTTTGAGTCTTTCCAAGACCTCAAATATCTCAGATTTTTCTTTCTCAGCTTGCCACACTTGGGGGCAAAATCTCTGAGATAGGACTGAGACCTTTACTTACACTCTGTTACACAATAGTGGAATGCTCCAGAGCCAGACTGGCTGGCTTTACACTGTTGTGATGGTGGCACAGTTCAGAAAATGCAGTAAATGTTGTAACATATAACAGTTGAATGTGTGAGTGACGTATGTATAGGTGCAGGGCAAGATAGCAGAGAAGACTCTGCCTTTACAAGATTAAAATGTACTTTTCATGACAACTCATCAATCTATTTTCCCATCTCCTCATTCCATCATAACAAGGAGGATGTGACTGGATTGGTCTGAGTGTGTCTGTAGATATGTGTGCATGTGTGTATGCAGCACGTTAGATATTTACCAAACTACAATGCTCCTAATATAGTGTAGTATTTTCTTCCTCATTACAAATATGCCTATGCTCACAGTGGGGATAAACTGTCATACAGGTACAGCAAAAACAAACAAACAAACAAACAAAAAAACATTTAAAATAACCTGTGTGGACCTACTTTGCATGTTTTTTCCTGATGATGATTTAACACATTTCTAATGCCCCAGCTCAAATCAGTGAATTAGTGAATCTGTGAATACACATGCCAAGAGACAGATAACAGAAGGCTGGTCACAATCCCACCCATTCTAGTCATTAGTGGAGATTTTTTTGTTAACTTTCATGATGGCATTTTTCAGTCAGATGTTCACCAGCAAAGAATCGTACTGCGTGCACTGTAAAATGTGTGTATACCTTTGAACACATTTAGGCTACTAAAAGTATACACTTTGAAAAATTATGTCATGATGAGATTCATAGAAGGTGCAGTTTCAGAAACAGCACCTTTAGCCACTAAAATTTCTCAAAGACACTTTTACAATTTTGCAATGTGCATTACATCTTGGGGAAATATTTTACAGTGTGTGGCCATTATTTGTATTTAGTTTTGGTTTGTTGCATGAATGTTTCTGCACTCTGTCTGCACATGCTGTTCATATTATGGAGACCCAATGACACTTGACATGGACAGGAAGCTCTGGGAATTAAACCTCCAACCTGGAAAATAATGGCTACCACATGATCATCAGATGGTCTTTGCATCCTTACATCCTGCCTCACATTTAGTTTGAACGTCTTCTTTTCTACTCTTTCCTTTTTCCTCAGGCTTTCCTCCTCACCATTCTTCTCTCTTTTCTGTTCTATTTAACAGTATTCCTGTCTCCTTTCCTTCAAATATTTAATACAGGTGCTCTCTTTTTTCTTGCTTTTCTGTCTTCCGTCTTAATCTTTCAAAAAAAAAATTTCTTGTGATTCACATGAGCATCAACTTAAAAAAGTTGTCATGCCCTCCACCTCCAGCTCTGCTAAGTGTCAGCCATTTCCCCTTCCCCCTCCTGTTCTCTCCTTTCCTTTTTCCCTCAGGTTGATGTGTGCGAGGCATGCGTGTGGAATATGTGGAAGTTGAAGCCATTGGATAATTTCCTGAGTGAGCACACCTGCAGCGGGGAGTGGCCAACTCATCTACCTCTGCCATAAAAGGCTGGATCAGACCACTATATGACTATATGACAACTCAGGCCTTTGTTCTGCTTTCACTCAATGTCAGCTTTGCTGTTCCAACAAATTTTTCCCTTGTGAACTTATGAATCACAAGTTTAAGGGCAATGGCTGGTAAGCACAGTGCAATGGCGATGACTACGGGAATGGAGGGGAATTACCAGTACAAGAACTCACAGACTGCTGCAGAAGCCCACGAAGAACACTAGACTGAAAGGCTAGACCACTGAAACACTATACAGACATAATGAGAATCTAAGTAGAGTGGGACAGGGAAACTAACCAGATTTGTGTAAAAAAAAAAAAGGGGGGGGGGGTGGAAAGTTAACAGAGACAGGGGAGACCAAAGTTAACATGCACACAGTGCAATACACAAAACAGGATTATGAGGTATGTGCACGGCGGTGCGCTATCATTAGCAACTATGCTGAACACAGTGAACTACATCGACGAAAGCGACAGAATGGACACACTACTCTGGCATTACTACACAACCAGTAAAGGACAAGCACAATTTACACTGGAGACAGAACATAAAAGCTAAGGCATGAAAAAAATACTTAGCTGACAGTTCTAGGGACAGCGGTCTGGGGAATGTGGGCAGTGAGGAGGGAAATGGCGTGACTGGGGGAATCCTGGAGCATGAGTCTTTGGTTTGCAGCATGAACATGGAGGGGAACACAGGGCCAGAAATCCAGACAGGTAGTGATGTGGAGATCAGCTTGAGGCAGGTGTTCAGGCAGGGAGTGTCATGGAGAACTGGAAACAGGAGAAGTGGATTATTGCAAGCAAGAAACAACAGAGTAGAGTCAGAGCAAAGCTGGCCTGAGTTGACTATTTGACTGACTGTAAGTAGTACAAGTGTCCGGCATCGAGGTTTGATCCAAGCCCTTCTTTTATGAGAGGTGATGGCAATGAACAAGTGAGATCACTCTCTGCTGCAGGTGTCCTCAAACAGTTCATGATTGAATGAGAGTGCACACATACACACACACACACACACACACACACACACACACACACACACACACACACACACACACACACACACACACACACACACACACACACACACACACACATATACGCACACAACTCACACATGTCCTAATAAGGGAACTGGTAAAGGATGGAGAAACTGCCAGCTGGGCAGAGGTGGAGGAAGAGGGCACAATACGTGCAATCTACTTAACTATTATTGCAAACCAGCCATTTACACCTCGTCATGACAGCAGGATTCCCTGATGGCAGTGGCCTCTTTCAGTCTTTCAGTATATGTCTATGGTTTCCTCAGGCTTGGGCCCCATACCAGAGATTGAGGGTTCTGCACAAAATCTTAGCCTAGGACTGCACTTTTCTGGACAAAGACCTCAGATGTTGTTTTTAGAATCTGCTGGAGCCACTCTAACATTTTGGGGGTTGCAACTCTTATAGCCCTCTAAGGCACTTGTGAATGAATTTGCACTTGACACTAAAAATATTCATGTGCACTTATTTTCTTCTTTAATTCAACATTTTAGAAAAAGTTAGCTAAGTTGGTTTAATGTCTACAAAAATATATTTGTCTTTTATGTTGTGGTCCAGGGGAGTCACTCTGATAAAAGCCAAGAGCACAGGTTTTGGGTTTGGTCTCTGTACAGACTGAAGGTGACGTCTAAGGACAAGGTCAGATTGAAACACTGAGGTCAGAGGAATAATTGAAAATGCCAACTACTGATCCTTCAGTTCCTTAGAACATGTACTGTGTCTGCTTGCCCTGCATCCCAACCTTAAAACCTCACCTCAGCCCACAACACAAGTTTCTAGATGTGATCTCGAGACCTCTTTCTGTCACTGAGTTATCAGTGCCGCTTGCCCCTAGACAACCCCCAGCCCACCACACAGAGACATGAGGAAGCGTCCAATGGACAATGAGGGCACAAGGTCAAGACATGGGTGGACATAAATCTGTGGCCTTGTCATCCATTCCTGACCACCACCACCACCACCACCACATCATCCATCCACTCCTCTATCCTATCTACAACATGCACACTCACGCACACACACACACACACACACACACACACACACACACACACACACACACACACACACACACACACACACACACACACACACACACACACACACACACACACACACACACACACAGACAGGTCGTGCTAACAATAGACCCTCTTCATCTAGGTGTAAATAATGATGATATTGTGGTGGTGAATGGTGCCCTGTGTCCTGGTGATAAGGCCAATATAGCTCCAGCAATATCAAGGTGGTGAAGGGGAATAAGGGTATTGTCCTTTATCTGTGTGGTGGCTAACCAACTCTATGTGTGCATGTGTGTACCAATCTGTTTGAGTCACACCCTTAATTATTGCCTGAGTGCTCACCATTTTTCTCATTCATCTCATAGTCAATTTGCCAATCTCCCTCCCAAACATACACTCTCACATCCTCTGCTGACTCTTTACCTCATTCTCTACAATATTGTTTTGTTCTGCCTTCTCTGTTTCCTGACTTTGCACATTCTTGCCATTCTCTTGATGAGCTTCATGAGGTAGTCATCTGAAATGGATTCACATCACAGGTGTGCCTTATCAAGGTTCATTTGTGGAATGTCTTGCCTTCTTAATGGGGTTGGGACCATCAGTTGTGTTGTGCAGAAGTCAGGTTGGTACACAGTTGACAGCCCTATTTGACAACTGTTTAGAATCCATATTAAGGGAAGAACCAATCGACTAAGTAAAGAGAAATAACAATCTATCATTACATTGAGTCTATCCCAGCTGACTTGCACGAAGGCAGGTGACACCCTGGACAGGTCGCCAGTCTGTCGCAGGGCCACATATAGGGACAAACAATCACACTCACATTCATACCTACGGGCAATTTAGAATGATCAATTAACCTCAGCATATTTTTGGACTAGGGCTGCGCAGTGGCGTAGTGGTTAGCACTTTCGCCTTGCAGCGAGAAGGTCCCTGGTTCGCGTCCCGGCTTTCCCGGGATCTTTCTGCATGGAGTTTGCATGTTCTCCCTGTGCATGCGTGGGTTCTCTCCGGGTACTCCGGCTTCCTCCCACAGTCCAAAAATATGCAGAGGTCCATCCATTATCTATACACCGCTTAATCCTCACTAGGGTCGCGGGGGGGGCTGGAGCCTATCCCAGCTGACTCGGGCGAAGGCAGGGGACACCCTGGACAGATCGCCAGTCTGTCGCAGGGCCACATACAAAGACAAACAAGCACTCTCACATTCACACCTACGGGCAAGTTAGAATAATCAATTAACCTAATGGATGGATGGATATTTTTGGACTGTGGGAGGAAGCCGGAGTACCCGGAGAAAACCCACGCATGCACAGGGAGAACATGCAAACTCCATGCAGAAAGATCCTGGGAAAGCCGGGACGCGAACCAGGGATCTTTGTCAAAGAGGAAAGTTTTAAGCTAATCTGAAAATGTAGCGAGGTTGTCTGCCTCCTAGACCAAACTGGGAGCTGATTCTACAACAGAGGAGCTGATAACTGAAGGCTCTGCCTCCCATCCTGCTTCTGGAAACTCTGGGAACCACAAGTAAACCTGCAGTCTGAGAGTGAAGTGCTCTGTTAGGATGTTATTGTACAACAGATAAATAAGATGGAGCTTGCTCATTTAGTGTTTTATATGTGAGAAGTAGGATTTTAAATTCTATCCTGGCTTTTACAGGGGGCCAATGAAGAGAAGCTAATATGGGAAAAAATGTGATCTCTCTTACTGGTTCCTGTCTGAACTGTGACTGCAGCATTTTGTATCAGGTGGAGGTTTTTAACAGATTTACTAGGACACCCTGATAATAGGAAATTATGGTCAACCCTCAAAGTTACAAATGCATCAACTAGTTTTTCAGCCTCACTCTGAGGCAAGATGTTCCCAATTTTGACAATATTATGCAGAGGAAAGAAGGGTGGGGGTTGCACAGTGGCGTGGTGGTTAGCATGTTCGACTTGCAGCTAGAAAATCCCCAGTTCACGTCCCAGCCTTCCCAGGATCTTTCTGCATGGAGTTTGCATGTTCTCCCTGTGTGTCCTGCAAATTGACAGGGCTGGTTCCTTGGGTTTGTTATGTACAGAAGCCTGAGTCTGTGTTTTTTCAACTGTCATCAATGCACTGCAGTTTCATGACCGAAATGTCCTGTCATACTTTTGAATGCTTATTTCATTTATGATGTGTCTATTAGTATACTAAAACCACCACATAGATATATTAACAAAATAAAAAAATAAATAAAAACTTGACTTTACAAGAGGGAATCTTTAAATCCTGCTAAAATAGGAATTCATTATTTTTCAGTGCAGTTTACATCACACTTGTGAGAAAATTTCTTACTGATGTCAAGTTAATCTGTAATTATACAAAGCTACAGAATAAAAGTAGACATGCTATCTTAAACTCTCTGCAAATGGGTATAGGTTTTTCCTAGCTTGGCCATTAATTCCACCATTTATAACTCATTTTTAACTGTCTCACTTGTGGGTCTTGTCCAAGGTAATAGCTTCTTAGTGATTTACTTAGTGAGTTAATATTCTCAGATCAAAGGAAAGCACTACATGACTAACCCTAACCCTAACCCAAAGCAAACTGCCTGACTCTACGTGTTGACAGTTTTGCAGCTAGGGTTTAATATATTCCCATTTTCACAGGAACCGGGAATCTGGTAAAATTGTAGCTTTTGTAGAATTTCCCAAATTTCATAATAGCACAGAATTTGTTGGAAAATGGCATGAATTTTGGAGGTGGTTGCGCACATGGCCTTCGTGGAGTTGAAAAGAATAATAAGAGCAAAGACAGATGAACAAGTACTCATAGATAAATCAATTTCTCTGTTCAAAACTTATCATAATTTAGTATTTGCACAACACAAATGTCCACAATGGTGGAAATGCAGGCACTTCAGGAAGAGTTAGAACTTCAATCAAACATGTCTTTGGTCAATTTAGTTACAACTTACAAAGCACAATGGTGCAAAGATTTTACCTAGCTCTTCTTTGTCTTGTTCTTCCTTACCTAGAAGTAGTTCTTTAGGAATACGAGATTGTTCAAAGCCTTATCCTCAAGTCTTGGTCGGATTTTGATCACAGAATTCCCAGTAGAGGAGAACCTTCGCTCTGATTCAACTGAGGTCGGTGGTGCAGTTAGAAGTTCCTGGTATAGGAATGCCCAATTAGGAGCATGTTTCTTGTTGGCGTCCAAATTTTGAACTCTGCCTTGATATTGCGAATCTTGTGAGGTTGATGCTTTGGGCTCCTCATGATGTCCACATCATGAACCAACTTCATATCCTTCACGAGCCCTCCTGTTGAGCCACCTGCCATTGACAACATCTTAGAACATTTCTTGCACTTAGCTTTATCCCCACCTTGGCGAATGAAGTAGGCCCAAGCAGGTGACGCATTCTGTTGAGAGGCCATTTCTTACAAGGCTGGCCCAATGTATACAGGATGTCACAGGGATTCTTTTTGCAACTTATCGCAAATGATTTGTTTTATCAACTGAATATAATAGTGACACATTAATGCTACTTCAAGGTCAGACATAGAATCTAACTGTCTAGCCCCCCCTTCTGGTCATCCACTCCTCTGCCTGTGTGTCTCTTCTCTGTGCTGCTCTCCATCCTGCAGGTGATCAGTGTGGATGTTGAGCAGCTGTGGGAGCAGCACACCTGCAGCTCATCTCATCATCCGAACAGCTATAAAGACAGGCTCTGCATGGTACGCAGTGTCAGATCATTCCTCCCTACTTGGACACCATGCACTATGCAGGCCATGGCCTTTTTCTGAACTGCCGGAGCAGGCCATCTTCCCCCCTGCAAGGATTCCTCAAGACTGAGGACCTGAATCCTGCAGTCCTCCAGATTGAGGACTTGGACCCGGCCGTCCTCTGGACTGAGGATGTGGACCTCCAGACTGGTCCAGTCGACCCGGCCCCCACTCCCTGAAGAGGGCCCGGCATCATTCCTTGGCGTCAGTGCCGGCATGTGCCGCCCTGACTGCCAGTCCCCGGGAGCTTGCCTTCCCCTCTCCCTCCCCATAGTGAGTTTTTGGCCTTAGTTGTATGGTTTATTGTATTATTATTGTAAATAAACCTGTTTGAATACAGACTGCCTGCTCTGTGTGTTTCTTACTTTGGGTTCACCTCCACCCACCACTCCCACCCACGTACCATGACACTAACAATTTCACAATCGGGAAGCAACTTACAGGACATTCCTGGTAAAGAGTGTGATCTTACTTGTCTCCATTTTTGGTACTTTTGCACATGCCGCACTTGCAAAATGAAACAAGCACATTCCTGATTTTATTTTTTCTCTTTTTTCCATTCTCAGATACTGGGATTCCAATTTAGATATGGGAACCGGAAATTCCTGGTTCTGGAATGAAACCCTAATTGCAGGCTACCTATTTGGCTTTCTGCTCATCTGACTGCCTATCTGTTTGACTGTATGTCTTTTGGAGCAACTGACCGATTGTTGTTGCATGAATAATGCTGAGCCATGGTGCCCGGCAGGCTTGACAACCAGTGAAGAGGAGAGAAGGAGAAGGCGAGAGAAGGAGGGCAGGAAAACTGGTGCTGTGAGGATATGACCAAATGCATAAAATAAAGGAAACATTTGATAAGAAGAAGTTGTACAGGAATAGTTTATTTAGGGCCGAGAAACGGAAGCGAGATGCAAAGCATTCACAGCTGTGCCATCAGAAAAACTGTTATAAAATTATAACTATGTTATGATTAAATGCTCTTTACGATTTCAAACTACTGTATAATTATGTGACTGTGAACTCATATAACCCAATGTACCCAGTAAATTTCCACAATCTGACTTTGACCTTGAAAATATAATAAGCTGATCCTGCAAGCAGCCAGTTGAAACTGGCTGCTCAGAAACTGATAATACCAATGTAACTTGTTTATGTGCCTGCTTAAAAACTAAACTGTTTCCACCTATTGCCAGTCACTCGTTCAGACTCTGCTCTGTTCAAGTGATTCCTTGCGCAAGTAAAACTTTGCTTTGACTTGAGAGACGACTCTGAGTATTCATTTGGAGAAGTCAGGACTCCACTGAAGAATTTTCCTGACAAAAACACATGAGAATAAGAGCAAAGCAAAAGAAAGTAAGTTTTGGATGCCTTGCATTATAGGATCGAGACCAAGAGCGCACTCACATTGCAGGATTAGATCACCTGTTACAGGGTCAGGCCTTGTCTGCTTGGCTCCATCTGCCCGATTATTTAGTTTTTTTCCTCTGCTGTCTTTGTCTATCTTTCTGTGTGACTGCCCATTTCAAAGCAAATGAACGTACAACAAAAAATATAACAAGCACAAGTGTGAGAGGAAAAAGATGCAGATTCTCATGGTGAGCCTCAGCATTGTGTGTCAGCATGATATTGCAATCTGAAAAGAGAGAAGAGAGTGAGGGTAGGTGGAAAAAATTAGATTTGGTTGAGTCCTAATTGTGTGCGTGTGTGTGTGCGTGCGTGCACGTGTGTGTGTGTGTGCGTGTGTGTGTGTCAGCTTTCTGACTGTCAGCTGCACCCAGAAAAAGAGGGAGAGCAGGTTGAGAGGCATGACATCATCTCTATTTTTGACTGCAACATTATAAACCTATTTCACTTCAGCAGTAAAAATCATATTCTTTGTCCTTTTCACTCACAAAGTCCACTCAGCAGGGTTGCATGACTTTCTGACTTGGTTTATTTCTTTCTGTCTGATAACATTCATGTAAATTTTGTTATTTCTAAATCATGTCTTTAAATTATCCTTTTACTCTTAATTTATTTAATCATTCATTACGTGAGTAATTTGAAGTTCTGCCTTTCTCTGTACTGTTTGGGTTGGTACTATTGTATTTTATTTTCTGAATGTAAGGAAAGTAAATCAACATACATGATTGCTCTCAAGTTAAATGGTTTCAAAAATGTCAAAAATTTAGCCTTCTCCTAATCTCATTTCTCTTTGTTGCAAGCCTTTGATTATGTAATAATCTAAAATAGCTATTTCCAATCTTGCTTTCCAATGTTGTAAAATATATTTTAGATTTTTTAATTATGTCCCATGTGAATATTCCAGAGTTTCAATCTGAAGACCCGTGATAAGTAAAGTAAAAGTAGGATTATCTCAATTTAGGATAAGTAACTGATCACATCATGTCACATCATAGTGATGACTCAATGCTAAAATGCTTGATGTGGTCAGGTGTAAGTATGGTTTTCTGAAATGAAGTGAGCAAAGACTCATGCATGATGACCTTGTATTGAATGGCTTTCTTCATTTCCCAGTCATGTTACTTGCGTTACTATGATAATTCCCCCATGTGAAATTTACAGAGCTTCTCTCCGAGCTCTGGTTATATGTAAACAGAATTTTGTGGAATAAAAATAAATAATTACACATTATATAGCTATCATATAAATTCCCTGTGTTATCTCTCTGAATGACAGCAGCACCATGTACCAGCACTTCTGCTTTTTGCTAGGTCAGAGAGGTCCTCTAAAACTTCCATTCTGATGTCAGATTACTGGAAATGGAAAATGGTCTGTGCTTATATAGGACTTTTCTCATTAAAAAAAAAAACATTAAAAAAACTTTACAATGTTTCCCATTTAATCATGCATATGCACATGCATACACCAATTACAGCAGACCTGCCATGGGGCCAAGATGGTCACCTGTCATTGGGAGCAACTGTTCTGTGGTCAGTGTCTTTCCCAAAGACACCTTGATATGTGGAAGCTGCACAAGCACCACCAACCTTACAATTACTAGACCATCTGTGCCACCATCTGAGTCACACCAACCTAGACTGTAGTTTCAAAAATATTTTGGTTTACAGTATATTAATGTCTACATAAATAAGGGGCTTCACAGTAGACCTCAACAGTAGGTTGTAAAAACACATGCTTTCCAGCAAGGTGTTGTCAGTAATTAATAAAAATCATTTAAGTACTTTGAGACTTTGCTTCTACGTTTCTCTTTGCAACAACCTGAGTTTATACAGGTGGAGCAGCTTTCGCTAGTTCAGTTACGTGAGACAGGATCAGTCAATGCCAGCAAATCAAGTCAATCTATCCTAAATATTAATGAGTCCACTAGCTCATTAATGATGGATCAGACAGCTAAGGAAGATGAGAGCTTCTCATTGAAATAACTGAGCTGAAAAGTGTGAAACAGATGTATCATTGTGCTTGTGTTGGAGCATGCATGACTCGTGACCAGCACACAACTCACTGAGACCAAAACAGCTGATTTAAATCCAAAGTTTAAGAGTTCGCTAAAGGCAATGATGCATTAAAAACCCTAATCAACCAATCTCCGTGATACTGCGTGATGGTCAGTTCATGATGTTTGAGCTTGCTCATAGCCTTGAAAATGTTCATTCACTCAGAAGAAATGTACTTTGTGGGAGTCTCCTGGATTTCTTTGCAAAGGATGCATATCAAAGTAGAGAATCTTTTCACTCATTGGAAAACTGTGTGAATGTTTTTGAAATCAGTTTTCAAAGAAGTCTTGAGGGGACTTTGGTAAAAAATTATTAATTTTATGTTATTTTCTTATGATCACACAACATTTTTTTGGTTATGTCAACAAAATCTTAAATAAATTATTTTGTTTTCATTTGAAAGGACTTCTTTCATCATAAGATTTCAACAGGAGTAATACATGCTGCATTTAGGTTAAGGTATATTACTTTTAGTCAGTCTGCAAAATAATACATTATAGATTTTTCAGGGATGTAACAATTAAGTCCTGGACTTGTTTCTATTGATATCCATATACAGTGCTCCTGAAATTAGGGTAGACAAAGAAATTCAACCCTTAGAGCCTGACAGATGCATTTTGCATGCAAATTCACATCCCTTCTTCTCAATTGAATTGCTCTCAAAGTATTAACTTTACTGAGGTGTTGCACATTTAAAAAAGACACACAACGTTCCAACAGTTCTATGTGCAATTATGCATGGGCAAGAAGATGGAGTCTTAAGGTGGTGTGGCTGTGTCCAGATCCTGTAGGGATTGCTCCTGTATTTTCTTTTTTGGTATTCAAAGAATACATAAGGAGTGGCCCCATCTCGGTGAGTGCAGACAGTGCTAAATCAGATTCTCGTGCTCTTCTTAACATGCTAACTGAATCAGTCAACAGGTCATTCTCAGCTAGAGCAGAACATTCACTCACCAGCCAAACAGATACATAGATGATGCCATCTCCCAGGATCTGCACACCATCTAGACAGTTGGAAAGAGAACTACATGAGATTGCTGTTTGTTGATTTTAGTTTAGCCTTTAACACCATTGTCCCAAACGTTAAGACAACCTAGTGTTTCTCAAATAGTGGGGCACGCCGCCCTCCTGGTAGGGCGCAGTGGTAGAACAAGGGGGGCGCGAATGACTGGAAGGAAAAGGTCTGTCTACGCAGAACTAATTAGCGGAACTATTGTTTTAACGTCGGCCTGTTTTTCACAGCGCACAAACTACGTTGGTCGTTGTGCGAGTCCATACTTGCCAGAGAACACATTGTTAATGTGCAGTTGGAACACCAGTGTACTTGATGATGTCACCACCTCGGCTCATCTGCTCCAATTATTTTTATGAGGGGTACATATGGTCCGCAGACCAAAACCAGCCCACCACATGGTCCATTTCGGCCAGCAGGACGACGTTGCAAAGGGTAAAAGTTACAGAGAAGACATTAACTGTAAATTTGTAAAACTGTAAAATTTAAATAATTTCTAGACATGACAAATTGTTTTGATCATAAAGTAAGATACTAGATTTCTCAGTTCCAGATAGCTATAACTGAAGGTTTTGTTCCTTTGTAGATAAACTGTTATCTGGCAGTTGCAATGCACATGTAAATGATCAACTGACAGAAAAAATTTGAGACCCACTGCGAAGACCTGTCCAGTCATGGTCTGAACATCACCCTGTGCTACTGGATCCACTCCTGCCTATTTGGTGGTCTGGGTGGGCAGACACATCTCCAGCTCCAGCATCCTCGACACTGGAGCCCCACAGGGATGTGTCTTCAGCCCTCTGTTCTTCTCACTGTACATGCATGACAATGTGGCAACACACAGCTCTAACATTACTGAGAAATTTGCAGTCAACATTGTTGCGGTCTGATGCATCAGTGACAGTGACGAACAGACATTCTCAGAGGAGGCTGACAGTCTGTCATGGTGGTGTCAGACTAATAACTTGCTGCTGAACGTCAGTAAAACCAAAGAGCTGATGGTGGACTACACTCCACTGAGGATTAACCGATCAATTGTGGAAAAGGTGTACATCTTCAAGTACCTGGTGGGGCACATCTCTGAGAATATGTCATGGTCCAAACATACTGACAACCAGGTGAAGAAGGTGAAGTAGTGTCTCTATCACCTCAGACAGCTGAGGAAATTCAGAGTCTCTTTGAATGTCCTGAGGACATTCAACTCTGGAGTGGTGAAGAGCACACTGACTGTGAACATCAGCCAGTGGTATAGAAACAGCACTGGCTGCAGCCAGAGAGCCCTGCAGAGGCAGCTGAGGTCAGCAGAACACACCGTGGGCACAGCACTCCCCGCTATCTGAAACATCTACACTTGGAGGTCCATTGTCAGGGTAAACAGTATTATGAAATACCCCCACCACCTCAGCAATGGATTGATTTACTCTGTTGCGCTGTTGCATTCACAACATCAAGATGAACATAGAGAGACTTAATAAGACCTTCTTCCTGCTACAGTGCCAGTACAGAGACTCAAACACAGGGCAACAGGAACATGACAGCTAGAGTATAGTTAATGGTTTTACTACAAAACACAGCAGTTACAATAATAAACCCAAATGTTGAAGCTCAGGGAAGCGGGCTACAAGGTAAACAGAGAAGCCGCTAGAGAGTGGGGGCAAAACTATGTACAATGCTGTAACTCAGGGAAGCAGGGCTAAAGGGTAAACTGAGGAGCCAATAGAGAGTGGTGGCCAAACTATGTAAAAAAAACAAAGATCACAGATTGCTAATTTGAACCTAGTGTCACCAGAGCAGGAAAGCTAATAAGTAAATATTGGAGATCAAACAAGAATCACAACGGCAAAAGCGACAAAACTAATACTAGGCGAAAATATACACAATAACGAAACTATACAGAAACTAACTGAGTGATGAACATGGCACACGAAACTCAGCTTAGGCCCAAAACAGCAAGACAAGAAACTGGAAATATCCTACAATGAGAAATTAGACACAAAAACACTCCACTGGACTAGGTGAGTGAGCTGGGAACTTAACTGATGAAAGAATGGTGCAGCAGGGAAGGCAGATGAGGAGGGCAGAGGTGGCATGCAGCCGGCATGATGGCGGAGACGAGACAGGTGCTGTGGCTGGAGACAGTGTAATGTGGATTTCCGAGATGGTCCAAACGGGAGACGGGAGCAGATGGAAGATTCTGGAGACAGATTTGCTGACAGGCAGGGATCCAGGACTAAGACACAAAGAACAACGGTAGAGTTTCCAAGAGCCAGACAGAACTACGATCAGACACTAACTTTAATTGTTCAACGGTCCAGCAACGAGTGATGACTGCATCTGGTTTTTATGGGAGAGAAAAGTAGGTGCAGTTGATCATTCTTTTGTAGTAATCAGTCTGGGATTGCTAATAGACAGCACCTGCCTCGCACCCACCTAGACAGAGAAAGAGAAAGGGAGGGGGAAGGAGAACCTGCCTATCTGCTGTCAGAGGTGGAGGACAGAACACTTCCCCCTCTGGCCTCAGGTCTAAATTCAGGATCATAGCACCTTATCTCAAACAACAACAACAGCAATGTAAATATGTGTATAACAACACACACACACACACACACACACACACACAGAGAGAGAGAGAGAGAAAGAAAGAGAGAGAGAGAGACACTAAGGAAAAATAATAATGTATAAGAAAAAAAAATTCCTGAATTTTTCAAACTCAAAAAGTCCCGCAATTATATATTGACCCAAGCATAGAATCTGGGGGAACAGAAGTTTCTCTGTTGCTGCTTCCACCCTCTGGAACTCTCTCTGCTGCACATGTGAGACTGTTCAGACCTCCACACATTCAAATCCCTTATGAAAACTCACCTTTTCAAGACCATTTTTTATTTTTTTACTGTTTTATGCGTTTATACCTGCTCTATTTTTGTTTTTGTTTTTATTACATGTAAAGTGTCTATGAGTGCCCAGAAAAGTGCTACACAAGAAAAATGTATTATTATTACTGTTATTATTATTTGTCAAATGTACTGTTTTTATGGAGGGCAACAGAAAGAAAATAAACCCATTCCTAATATTCATACATCACAGTTTATGCATATAACTAAAGTTAAACATAAACTGTAATTCGAATATGTAAAGCAGCTGGTAACTGAAATGATGAAATCAGTGTATTTGGATGGAACATTAAATCCCAGGTAATTTCACAAAATGGAAATACTCAGGTAAATCATCACTACCTCAACAATTTACTGAAGCATAGATGTTGAGTAAATGTAGGTTAGAGTCTACTTTGGAACTGTTTCCATAACTTAATGACCAGATACAGTATATTTTCATCTCAAAGCTGTGAAGGCTTTGAGACATGTTTTAATATTTTCCTCAGCCAATGCTCCATAAATATTTTCCTTGAAAGAAACCCACATTTCCACTCACTGCATACTAAGTACTAGTTTTTATTTATCTTTATTTTTATGAATGTTCATGTGGAATCGTCATACCTGTTCTTTTGTTTTATTGTCATTGCACAAATACAATAAAATTAGATGGCTATCCTTTCACGGTGCAAAGAGCGTATTTAAAGTAATACAATAACAATGATAAGAATGGTGAAAAAAACAATAATGTAGTGCAAAATGTATATATACAACAATAAAATGAGATAGAAGAAAATACTATCATAAGGGAGGTAGACAAAAGTGTTCAGGTGCTATGTACAGCACTTCTAGCATAATATTGCACAAGATTTGTATAGATACGCAATTATTGTCGCACATGATTGTGTTACTATTGTGGCTTGTCCATCAAAATATTGCACAATTGGCCAATTACGATCAAGGGTTGGCAGAGTTAAGTTCCATGACAGCGTTAGGATAAAAATTGATGTTCAGTTTGTTTGTCCTAGATTTAATCACCCTGCAGCGCCTTTTAGATGGCAACAGTTCTAACAAGTGCTTTTCAGATGAAATGAGTCGCTGAGGATACAGCAAGCTTCTCAGGCAGTAGACGCCGTATACTGTATGTCTGTTAGAAAAGGGAGAGGTCAGCTGATGATTCTGGGCAGTGGAGATGACCCTCTGAAATGTGTTTCTGTCTGCTGAGAAGCAAGTGACAAATCAGTGCCTCAGCACATTCCCAATAGGGCAGTGACAGAAGAACACCAGCAGTTTCTCTGCCAAGTTGTTCTTCTTCAGGATCCTCAGTAAATCGAGTCTCTTCTATACATTCTTAAAAAGCACACTAGAGCTTGTTTTCCAGGATATCGTTTATATGTATGCACAGAAACCTGAAGTTGGAAACCCTCTTCACACAGTCTTCACTAATGTGGGTGGAGTGTAGTTCAGGTTTCTTCATTCTGAAATCTAGAATTAACTCCTTGGTAAAGCCATTTGTATCATATTTGATACATGAGTTTCTGAGACCTCTATCTCATCATCATGATAAATAGTTTCCTTAAAAGCCTGTTGTATAAACCTGATACATGTATTCTGCCCCCTTGTGGATCATCATTCCACTATAGGCAACTGAAGTCGTATTTTTCCCCCTTTCAAAATGGCTACTTACATGAAATTGTCCACGCATGTTGTTCAGGAAAATCATTGAATATTTTCAAGAAGCAAAGGTAAAAATAACATCTAAATTGTTACTCATTTTTTAAAATAAGTCTTTTCTGCATTGAATGGATGTATATTTACTAAGTAATTCAATGTTTATATTTCAATTAACTTGTGATAAAATGTCTGTATCAAATTTGATATTCCAGGATTATAACGTGCTTTTTTCCTGAATTGTCACATACCTTTTTTGAAATGTAATCTACATTGTACCTATGAACATACAAACACATACTATTTTAATTACATTTTTAAATTTTTTTTTATATTTAGCCTTTATTTATGCAGGTAATCTCATTGAGACACTGGGTCTCATTGTCAAGAGAGACCTGTTAACTAGTTAACTTAATTAATGAATGAAATGCCATCTTCAAATAAATTTTGAGTATTTTTTACAATAACAGTTCCTCTGAAATCATGATTGCTATTAGATGTCAAAAAGACTAGAGGAAAAGGAGAGAAAAAAAGTACATTGAAAATGTCATCAAGGAGATACTGGATGGCAACACAAGTGACATGGAGCCGTCAGTAGAAGATGAGGATGAGATAGAGGAGGTTCTAGGCGTGTACATGCTCATGGGATTAGTACATATGTTCAGTGTAAGAACCTACTGGGAGATGGAGACAACACTCCTTGTAGTTTGTTGTTTTGTTCCTTCTTTTAATTGTATCTATTATTATGTTATTTTTTTGTTATGAAATGTGTCCGCTTGCTCAATGCTAATAGTAGACTGGAGTAAGTGGAGTTTTGCTTTAGATTGTTGTGAGCAAAAAGCTGCCAAAAACGCCTAATGTATCAAATTTGATACAAAAAATATATCTTAAACAAAATGATATGTCAATTTTTAAAATTTTTCTGTTTTTTTTTTTCTCCTGTGTGGGGGCGGGGGGGGATAATTTATATATTGTATGTGATTCTGCATACACTACACAAATAGGCCACTTGATGCCACTCTGCTCTGTTGCAGAGAAGGTTAAATAGGGAGCTATGTGCTGATAGCTGAGGTGAGTACAGAGTAATACTGCTGTTCCATCATCTCCCTCCCTTCACCTGTCTCTCCTTCTTCCTCTCTCTTTCTCTTGTGTATGAGGACGGCAGTCATTTTCTGTCATTGTAAGGGATCCATGTGCCACGCATGCACGCACACACATACATACATACAAACACAGTGAGTGATTTGCCCCACGGGGACAATAAAAGATTCCTTGAACTCAGTCAGGTGTCTGCAGCATTAAATACAGACGTGGAAAAAATTGTTGGTATCCCTCGGTTAATGAAAGAAAAACCCACAATGGTCACAGAAATAATTTGAATCTGACAAAAGTAATAATAAATATAAATTCTATGAAAATTAACCAATGGAAATCAGACATTGCTTTTGAACCGTGGTTTAACAGAATTATTTTTAAAAATAAACTCATGAAACAGGCCTGGACAAAAATGATGGTACCCCTAGAAAAGACTGAAAATAATGTGACCATAGGGACATGTTCAATCAAGGTGTGTCCTCTAATTAGCATCACAGGTGTCTACAAACTTGTAATCAGTCAGTCAGCCTATTTATAGGGTTACAAGTAGTCACTGTGCTGTTTGGTGACATGGTGTGTACCACACTAAACATTGAACAGAGGAAGCCAAGGAGAGAGTTGTCTCAGGAGATTAGAAAGAAAATTATAGACAAGCATGTTAAAGGTAAAGGCTATAAGACCATCTCCAAGCAGCTTGATGTTCCTGTGACTACAGTTGCACATATTATTCAGAAATTCATGATCCATGGGACTGTAGCCAACCTCCATGGACGTGGCCACAGAAGGAAAATTGATGACAAATGGAAGAGACGGATAATACCAATGGTAACAAAAGAGCCCAGAACAACCTCTAAAGACATTAAAGGTGAACTCCAAGGTCAAGGTACATCAGTGTCAGATCGCACCATCTGTCGTTGTTTGAGCCAAAGTGGACTTCATGGGAGACGACCAAGGAGGACACCATTGTTAAAAACAAATCATAAAAAAGCCAGACTGGAATTTGCCAAACTGCATGTTGACAAGCCACAAAGCTTCTGGGAGAATGTCTTATGGACAGATGAGACAAAACTGGAACTTTTTAGCACATCAGCTCTATGTTCACAGACGCCAAAATGAAGCATATGAAGAAAAGAACACTGTCCCTACTGTGAAACATGGAGGAGGCTCTGTTATGTTCTGGGACTGCTTTGCTGCATCTGGTACAGAGTGTCTTGAATCTGTGCAGGGTACAATGAAATCTCATGACTATCAAGGTATTCTAGAGAGAAATGTGCTGCCCAGTGTCAGAAAGCTTGGTCTCCGTCGCAGGTCATGGATCTTGCAACAGGATAATGACCCGAAACACACAGCTAATGTTATGATTCCGCTCCTGCTCCTGTTCCTTCTCCCTTTCTCCCTCTTTCTTTCTTCCTCCTTGATTTTCTGCAATCTGTTTTGACCTGTCTCTCTCTCTGGCTCCCTCTGTCTGTCACCTCTCCCTCATGTCTCTCTCTCTCTCCCTGTCTCTCACCCTCCTGCTTCACCTGCTTCACCTGCCTGCCTCTGGTTTGCTGATTGCTACAATGAGTTTCAGCTGCAGCAATCAGTTCACACCATTCACCTGTTCTCCACCTCACCTCCACCTATTTAAGCTCTGCCCGTTCATTCACTCCCTGCCGGATCATCGACCCACATGCCCTCTGTTTTTGGACTCTGTTTTCGGACTCTGTTTACACCTCCATTGGATTTCCCTCACCCTGGACTCAGTTCCTCTTTTAGGATTCCCGCTAGCCCTGTTTTTGTCCCCAGCCAGTAGCTCTAGTCTCGTCTCCGTACAGCCCAGATTTCTTGAGCCAGCTTCCCTACCCCTTCTGTTCAGTTCCCCCATTTTGTAAGTACCCCTCCTTTGCTTAGTTTTGTTTGTTCTAGTTTAGTGATCTTCTGTTCTCGAATTCATAGTGTTTGTTAGTGGTTTGGTTTAGTCTTGTTTCCCCCCAGTTCAGTTTTCCATTTATGTATTGTTTTTGTTCCCTGATAAAATAAAAGCCTTTCCGTAAATCACATTTCCGCCAGTCTCTCTATGTCTGCACCTGGGTTCTCCAGCGCCCCCCGTAACGGCTAAAAACACCCAAGAATGGCTAAGAGGAAAACATTGGACTATTCTGAAGTGGCCTTCTATGAGCCCTGATCTAAATCCTATTGAACATCTGTGGAAGGAGCTGAAACATGGTGTCTGGAGAAGGAACCCTTCAAACCTGAGACAACTGGAGCAGTCTGTTCATGAGGAGTGGACCAAAATACCTGCTGAGAGGTGCAGAAGTCTCACTGACAGTTACAGAAATAATTTGATTGCAGTGATTGCCTCAAAAGGTTGTGCAACAAAATATTAAGTTAAGGGTACCATCATTTTTGTCCAGGCCTGTTTCATGAGTTTATTTTTAAAAATATTTCTGTTAAACCACGGTTCAAAAGCAATGTCTAATTTTCCTTGGTTAATTTTCAAATAATTTTTATTTCTTATTAATTTTGTCAGATTCAAATTATTTCTGTGACCATTGTGGGTTTTTCTTTCATTAACTGAGGGGTACCAACAATTTTGTCCACGTGAGTATATTTCCTTCACTGACATTTCCCCAGCCCCTTCTACGTTTTTCCCCCCCCTTTTTTTTATTGCTGTCAGAAGGGGACCTTTCATCCTCCGCCTCCTCTTTTTCTCTTGTGATGGACAGATGAGACAAACACATTTAGGGAGGGGATGGATTGATATATGGATGGATAGATGAGTGGGTGGTTGAATGTAGAGCAAAAACGGAATGAATGAATGGCAGATTGGGGAGCAGACCTTTCATTTATGGTTGCTCTCTGAAGTAGGACACCAGACAGGCAGATAGATAGAGCAGCTGTAATTACTGGTCTTAGCAGCCCCCATCTGAAGACACCGTATTAATATTAGACTATTTACAGGAGAATAGCATGTGAGTGAATGGAGATCTATGTCTGTCTGGGTCTCTACTGTGTGATTTAGGGCAGCTGTTCATGACAGTGCTGGGCCTCTACTTTGTGTTTGCAGAATAGTAACAGAAGCTGAAAGGGGAAATTTTAGAATCATAGTTTCACATTTTTTTTAAACTTTATTACTGTAAAGTTACATGTCCAACTTTCTTTGCAATGAGTATATGTAATTAAACTTATCTCCTAATATTTATTTCAGCACATTCCTGCTCAGACAAAAAAAAAAAATCCTATTCTAGAAGCTTTTCCAGCTTGAGGTTTGACACAGACCTAAAAATTTACATAAATCGCACACACATAAATTTATTAATACTTTATTTAATACTTTGTGAAAAAACAGTCCTGGATAAAATGATTTAAAATTGAGTTTGTTGATATTTACTTACAAGCAATAAAAACACACTAGTGGCCAATATGACTGTTATCCAAGTGCATAAAGTAATGTAATTTCATGTTTGAAGTCACACACAATGCAATATTAAGTTAAAACACAGGTACTGACAATCGGTATTGTTTTGTTTGCAGTTCATCGACATGTTAATGAGGAAGTGTGACAGTAAATGGTCAATCTTGCTACAACTGTCTTGATTGGCTTCGGTTTACCTTGGTGTTTAGTCAGAGTTTCAACACACTGCACAAAGACACTACACCTACAAATGAGTCCTGAAACAGACCTGAACCTACAGTCACGCAAATCCACTATATCCATTTTAGCAGGTGTCTGTTTTGATGAGTGTGTGCGGCAATCTTTTCATTATACGCTTCTTAATTACATGCTTGCACCGTTAGCATGCCTAAGCTAATGGTTAAACCTCCATACCATTTTCTGTCGCTGGACTTACCTTACAGTAGTCGCTTTGATGCTTCTTGTAAATTGATTTTTTCTTTCACTGGACTTAAACAAGCGAACTTAAACTAAAACTCCAAGTACATCATTGCAGTGGAAATGGGAAATAGGGTCAAAAAGGGTACATTTGTGACTTTTGGGACAGGGGATTGGTTAAAATGAAGCCTAGTGTAATTATCATGGTACAGATGATTAAATGTGTCCTAGAAAAGGATCAGCTACAAGACAGAACATCTGCAGCAGGCAAGAGTTCAGTGAGGTGCTAAACGCGACTCCAACCAGTGTGATTTGGCAGTAGAAGCAAGGAGATTATAAACAGCTTAATGACATGTCAGAAATTAACAATACTCATAGAGGAGACTTGCACGAATGTATCATCATGCCTCAACATTAGAGCTATAGACTGATACAGACACATGCAAAGGATATACTGTACACACTGTGTATTATTAATATATATTAAATTATATTTTGGTGCATTGGTAATATTGCTTCTTAAACTTTTAAAGCCAGTACAGCCTTTTAAAATAAACTGAACTGAACTGATGTGGATTGAACTAAACTTGAGTTGAATAACTTGTAGTCGCTACTCAACTGTTATGTTTGTTGTCACCATCAGTTCATCACCATCAGTTCGGAGGAGGTGAGAATCTTAATGAAAAAACACAATATTTGTCACTGGCTTTTCAGCAGCTGAAGTCATTGCTTTAAAATTTAGCCATCGGCTTCACCGGTCACATTTGGGCCGGGAAAGAATGGGGCTGACCACTATGAGTATGAAAAAGGATTGACCAAGCATTTAAGAAACGCAGACACAACAGAGGACTGCATTTCTTCTACATAATATTTGATAATATTTTGTAGACGGGGGCTGTTACTGTGCATTACGACAACGATTCACCTGTTTATTTTGGTATGTGGTGGAAAGAAGTGGTTTTTTTTTGTCCCCCCCTGCAAACCATGGCGAAGTGGTTTGTCCCGAGTCGTTGCCTGCCGCTGCCGGCCGCCTCTCAGTGTTCTGCGAAAAATGACGCTAGCGAGACGATGGCAGTTACGGAGAAGAATGAGAGGGGACTGAAATGTACAGCTGGCATTTAGTTGGCCACTGTTTAAAGGACGTTTTATACAGACATTTACATATATCGAGAGCCTTCATGAAGAGCCCCAAGTTATTAGCATCATTATTATGTCGGAGGGAGCAGCCCGGTGCTCGCTGTACACATTCCGTCTATTTATTCCATTCTGAAGCAGGAATTCAGATAGAAGACTTCCAAATAGAGAGATAGATTAGCTCAACCTGCCGAGTATGTTTTCATAAGACGACGGCTTCTGTGATTTTCACTCGGTCACATCAGATAGCTTTTTTTTGTGGAGAAACACTGTCAGGATACGCCACACCAACGCAATGTATAATACAGTTTGGACAATGGAAAAAGCCGGTGAGGAAGCAGCCTGGAGGGACGTGATGATGCCCTACTCCACCGAGCTCATCTTTTATCTGGAAATGGACCAGCCGCCAGGTGAGGCCGGGGAGAGCAGGAGCTAATATCAGCCATAGAGGTTAGCCTGTGGAGATGGTGGAAGTGCTTGGTTTTAAAGCGCACGTCCCGCTGCTGCTGTTATCCTCCGGCTTTCAATGATTTTTGACTTATCACTTATGTCTGATCAGTTGTGACATTGTTCTTTCTGACAAGAATCATTATTGTTGCAGTTACATTTGCCCGAAAGTGGACATCAGCCTAGCATTATCCTCTATTGTTGTAGTGACGCGGACCACCAGGAGCTTCCGTTCAGCTATAAGAATAGTGGCATCGCTTTAACTCCATTACAGCCTGCTCCTGGTCTGGGCTCCTGGTCTGGGCTCCTGGTCTGGGCTCCTGGTCTGGGCTCCTGGTCTGGGCTCCTGGTCTGGGCTCCTGGTCTGGGCTCCTGGTCTGGGCTCCTGGTCTGGGCTCTGTTCTCCTGGTCTGGGCTCTGCCGTGCAGTCTAAACGCTCTTTTGTATGTCTCTGTGCTGATCGGTGCGTTGACACAGCAGCTCACCACACCATGTTATCCGAAAGCCGAAATTCTTCTCATTCTTCCATGCAGATAATGCGATGTGTTAAATGAAAGGCTAAGGTGGTATGTCATCAACTGTAGGCATTAATGCAAATAAACATAAGCGAGGGTAGTTGACACGGATGTGACTGGATCAGTCTGAAATCTGCTTTGGCGGTACCGATAGCGGGGAAGGGGGAGGAGGTGGGATCAGAAAACGGAGAGGGACCAGTAATGAAGGGCCCAAACATTTTAAAATCGGAACATCCGTCAGTGCCACACACCTAGGTCTTTGTGGGCTATTCTGGCCAACTGTCTGCCAGAACTGAAAATGTTTCGTTCATTCTCGGCCAGTGTCACCGGATCCCTCCCTCCGGTGCTCAGTGGATCATGGCGCAGATGTGGGACGTTGGTTTGTTTCCAGAAGGCGCAGTACAATGCAGTTTGCCTGCTAGCTCTGTCCTTTTTCCATTATCTTTTCCCAGTTATCTATTGAGCTGTACTGTAAGCGATACAGAAAGCACAGAGAGCAGTATTATTGTCGTATCTGTCGCACATTTAGGATATAATGCAAAAAAAACCAAACAAACAAAAAAATGTTGGGTAAAGACGGTTTATCAAAGAATGCATTTTTACATTTAGATCGCATAGATTTGAACTGGACTGAAAATGATTTTACAAAGGCATGTTCGTTTGCAAGGAGAGAAATGTAATTTCAGTTGCATTAATTGGCTACATTGTCTTGTCAGACCTTGCTTCCTGAAACGCAGTATGGATTCTTTGTTTTGAGGTGTATACAAATGGACTGCTGCACTACCTCAAACCTCTGTCTGGCCACTTAAATCGGTCTTTTTAATTGTTTTATTTTGCTCCTGGAGAGAAGAATTGACCATCTTTCTTTCTTTCTTGCTTTCTTTGTTTGTCAGAGCTACAGTAGAGCTAATGGACAGGGCCCCTCAGTGCATTGGGTATGTAAATTTAAGCTAAGAGATTCACATTCTTAGTTATGATTGGACCTTGGCTTATATGGCACAAAGATTCATTCATTCATTAGAGCATTCATGTGGCGTCACTGTTGAGGCACAAAATATTGTTAATTTTTCTTAATTTTACCCTAGTGTAGCACACCATTTGTGCTCTTTCCATGCGGTGAATAATACATTATAATACAATATTCCAAAAAGCTACTTGTGGGACTTGACGGAGACAGCGTTTGTTTTGAATTGTGTTGTAAGTGAAGAATTTGAGCCATTTAGAGCAGTCTGAATGAACGTGAGTAGTTTTCAATGAAGGATGCTTGAGGATTTAGTGTTGAAAGTGGATTAAATCACCCCTGCCCATCTCTCATGTGGGTGTCTTGACAATGCAGATGCACTTTTTCTGTACCTCATATCCACACTGTTGTACGATGCTGGTGGTCTTTCCGGTATTTTGTGTGTGTCCCTCCCTTCAGTTGCCTGAATAAGCTCACCCTGTCAGCTATAAACCTGCTTCTTATTCTGACCTAACTTTCTTTATTTCATATGATGTACATATGTCTTCATCTTAACAAAAACATAAGACAGACAGAATAATGGTGAAACAGAAGATAAAAAACAAGTAAAAATGAGAGAAATGAGAGGGAGGGATTGATGAGGAGAGAAGTAGAGAGAACAGTAGTCTAGCAAGATTTGCTGCATAGGATTGAAATGTGAATGCCTCACTGACAGTTCCAGTGTGTAAATCCATGTGTTTGTACAGTGGTGTGTGTGGGGTGATCAGCCTAGGTGGAGTGCTAATGCTATCCCAGGGGAGGACAAGCCCTGTGTTTCCACTGATGACTGTGTGTGTGTTTGGATCTTTTAATGGAAAGTTACCAGGGCTTTGTTGTCAAAGGACCATACCGGTGTTTTTTTTGTT
This sequence comes from Amphiprion ocellaris, assembly GCF_022539595.1. Taxonomy (NCBI): domain Eukaryota; kingdom Metazoa; phylum Chordata; class Actinopteri; family Pomacentridae; genus Amphiprion; species Amphiprion ocellaris. The sequence goes on along the minus strand of NC_072767.1, from coordinate 9,092,655 downwards.
TATTTTGCATATCTTACCCCATTTACAGCAAATAACTTTGCTTTCCTTCAGTCATCATACCCTTCATTCCAGATAGATTCTAGTCATATCTACTGTACTCTGCTCTGATATGACTCTTCTTTCCAGTTTTTATGCATTTGGTTTTGTGTAGTTGTTACAATGCAGTGCAAATTTTGTACATCTCTCTGCCCTCAACTTGACATTGACTTGCCATGTAACAGCAATGTAACTTTCACATCATCAGCAACAGTACAGCTGCCCCTCCTGAGGCAATTAATCACCTAGTTACTTGTTAGGGTCAGAATCATCTTTTCAGCAGAAACATGATTTTTCTTTTTTAAAATCTGTTATCTGAATTCATGATTTTGACGCATGACTGACAATCGAGGTTTTTGTCGGAGAATTAAGCATCTTTGTCTATGCTGTTGTTATTGTCTTAATCTATTTCCCAACCCTAATATGATTTCAGTGGGCTCCATAAAGCACCAGATATTGAGAGATTATTTTCCAGATTTTTCTGGACACTGGAGAACACTGAAGTTTATAATACATTTCTATTTCAAGGACAGCTCTACAAGGCAGACACAATAGCTGCTGGGAATTACTAACTCCAGTACATTTAAATGATCAAAATCAGTTTTTATTAGGTTTAGTCTCATTTACACATCACACTGAAATGCAGAAAGTAAAAAAAAATAACAAAAAAACTGGTAAGCATTCAATTTTAAAAAATAGATGGCAAAAAGACCAATGGTGTAGACCTGCTGTGGATATTGTGAAGGGCAACAGCTGAGTAGGTCTGTGACATCATTTATGGACCATGGAAATGTCAAAGCTTCTTTACATAGAGGTGACAATCATCATCGAAGGAATGAATTGACATGTGGCCCATGAGAGGCATAATCAAGACAAATATATTCCAATACGTCATAAAGTTTAGATATAAAGACACAAGTGTCTTAGTACAGAGCAGAGTGCACCTCAAATTTCATAGCTGTTTGCCAAAAGCGTACCAATTCAAGGAACAGTTACTTCAGCAAGGAAGCCAAACATTTTCTGGTTTTAGCTTCTCAAAGTAGACTATGTATGGCTGACTATTTTTTTGGATTGTTGGTTGGATTAAAGAAGACATTTAATGACAAGTAAAATAAGGGTGACACACACACACACACACACACTCTCTTTGGCAGTCTCCTGATTGGCAGAGGAGGCGGGCCTCCAAGCAAACATTAGTGTGCACGTCGTCTGCCTTTTAGATTCAGTCTTGCGCCCTCCTTTCTTCAGTCTGACGGAGTGGACAGCAGCAGGAAGAGGAGGTGGTGGTGGAGGAGGAGGAGGTAGAGGAGGAGGTAGAAGAGGGGAGTGGGAGCAGCTGAGAGAGGAAGCCTGAGTGAGAGACAGAAAGAGAAGGAGGGAGGAAGGAAACAGCTGAGAGATGAGTGGCAGCATGCAGCTAATGCAGAGTGCAATGGTGGAGGATGGTAAGTTCTGTTGATGTATTCTTATAAGTTTGTTTTTTAGCCTTTTTCTTTTTGCTTTTCTCAGTTATTGAACTTTCTTTTGTGGTTATGTATCCATTTATCTGTATTTTATGGTAGTTTTACTTCATCCTTTTTTTCTGACATTGCAGCTCTTTTAATTTCTCCTCTAAAGCCTGTGCAGAATTGATGTTTATTCTGTGTTCATTTCTTGCTCATTGTGTTTTTATACAGTTGAACTTTGACAGAATTAGTTCTAAAAATGGCAGCCACTCTCTGGTTCTACTTCTTAGTTATAGGGGCTTGCTTATTTTCTCTGTTTTTAGTGTAACATAATTAGAATATTTGAATATTTTCTTGTTTTTGACTGTGGTTTAGAAATTTAGATTTTTCACAGATTTTGTACACTTTATTAATAAAACAATCTAAAACATTAGACTGAGTTGTAGCTTTAATGTGGCAGAAATATGTGTCCATTTTGAAAAAAGAATGTGAAGCTCAAAACACACACACGCACGACCTGCAACTCCTTCCTTCATCCTGATGTAGATCTGGATGCTTTTGCAGACTGTGCAGTAGCTTCACTGGTGTGTAATGAACGCTTGCTGCAGTAAAGATTGTAGTCAAGACTTTATAATACGAGGTCACTCCTCTAGCACCTCCACACAAGACCGTCCCCCTGATCAGCTGAAGCATGTACAGATGTGATTTTTAATGCTTGCAGTGCTGTCAAAGGTCCACAAAGATCTGTACCATTGCTTTCAATTTGTGTCAAGTATGTGTGTTTATTTTGTGTCGGACTGTGCTGACAGTCATTGTTCAGGAGAGCTGTGGGTTTGTGCCTGCATGTGTGATGACAAGTGATATGGAAGTGTGTGTGGCTGAGCACTGCTCCTTTGTCTGGTGAGGGGGTGGGGGAGGGATGGATGGAGGGGAGGCTGCACTGACGCTCCCCTTTGTTCATCCCTTTTGCTCTCTGTATTTCGTGAAGTAATTGTGACTGTTTTAGTAGACGACCATTCTGTTTCAGTAGTAGTCTCTATGTTTAATGACATTTTCCTAATGTGTTACCTTGGTGAGGACAGCTGTCATTGCTAAGTTTTTCTGGCTTTAAGTATAGATCACTGTGTTGTGGGAATGGCTCTGTGGATTTTCCAGATATCACACTCGGATTTATTTAACATTTATATTGGAACATAACAACTAAAGATTCGTGTGTGACTGTACATGCACATGCGTTTCTGTGCATTGGTGCTGTTCATTGTCCTGTTGTTGTAGTTGTGCTGAAACAACAAGCCATATTTAAAAAATAATCTCACATTTAATGGTGAAGTTTTTCATTGATCAAATCACTATTTTTCAATGAATTTTCTTGTCTTTGAAACAAACTGGGCTTTTGAAATGATACTGAAATGACTTTAGCACACTAAAATTGTATGTGTCAGTACATTTTTGATTAATTGGTAAAGTCAGATAAAGGTTGGAGTGACTGCAAATGAAATTATTAATAATTATCTTTTTATTTACGGTCCTTTGTGTGTTTTATGTACCTTAACACAGCACAACTTGCAAACACATACACTCAGTACAATGTGTTTAATTTATGATATATATATATAAAATAAATCTCCTTCAATGATTTATTTGTGCTGGTGCAAACTTTTTTTTTTTAAAAGCATGAATTGGATTTCCACATGTGTGCGTGAGTCAATAATGCACTGACAGAGGGCAGCAATGCAGCTGCACAATGACAGCTTTGGCAGCAGTAACTGACTGCCATGATGAGGGAGGAGTGGCAAGAAGTAAGCAGTGTCAGAGTGAGGAAGAGGAAAAAGTCAGAAGCGCTGGAGGAGAACAAAGACAACAGGGGAGGAAAATGAGCTGCTACTGTGTTCCTGTTGCCAGTCTTTGTTGAGGACCTCATACAAACAATAAGAAAAGACGCATTTGTGGGATGTTTCCACAATTCCAGCTTGTTTTTGTTTTCTTCTTCTGTTTTTTTTTTTAAACAAAGGCCAGTTATGTATATTGTTGAATTTTCGATTGCCTTGCATGTCCTAAACAGGTTGTGTGTCAAGGGACTCGAGATGGAAATTAACCATATGGCTATAATCTCTTGTATCTACATGTAAATGTTCATTAATATGAACTGTCCCATTTTAAAAATAATTTTTCAAAAAACTAGCAAAATAAATCAGGACAACACATTCAAATATAGTAAGCTGAATCAAAGCAGGCTATTTGTTCAGTTCCATGATGAAAATTGAAAGAGAACTCTGTCATAGCAAGTCCATGAGTTGGCTGCATATACACTCATGGAAAAAAATGATTAAGCCACCCTTATTTTCTTCAATTTCTTTTTCATTTTAATGCCTGGTACCATTAAAGGTATATTACCTGAAGAATACAATGAACACGACAAAAATGCAGCTGATTACATAATACTTAAAGTCCTGTTTGACATGCTTAAGTTTAATTGTATTCCTAGATTATATAAGAGACCGCTTCATGTCACAAGCAGCACTGCACATGCAAAGGCCTAGAGTGGTTTCCTGCTTACATTCAAGCTGTAGCACACCTCAGACGTCATCAGCTCTCACATAATGGCTAAAACAAAAGAATTATGTGAAGCCACAAAGGCAGCCATCTTGGCCCTGCTGGAAATTGGCATGAGTGAGAGACATGTAGCAAAAAAAACTGAAGACTGTCGTTCATTACACCTTGCCAAAACAAGCCCAACAAGGGACTACCAAATTGCTAGCGGGTCGCGGCAGGAAACGTCTTTCTACCCCATGAGATGACCATGCACTCATCCGTTCCTGTGTCAGGAATCCTCGTCAGACCTCGAGGTACCTTAAAAATGAGGGCACTGTGGAGAAATGTGACTTGTTTGACAAGGACAGTTGGAAACCAACTTCTTGAAGCTGGTCTGAAATCACACAGGGCACAGAAGAAGCCCTTCATCAACGAAAGACAGAGGAAAGCCCGGTTACACTTTGCTGGGGATCACAAGGATTGGACTGTTGATGATTGGGCTAAGGATCTCTGCAATGATGAATCCAATTTTCAGTTGATGCCCACTCCAGCCAACTTACTGGTTAGGAGGAAGCCTGGAGAAGCCTACAAACCAGACTGTCTTGATCCTACAGTAAAACATGGAGGTGGATCAGTGATGATCTGGGGTTGTTTCAGTCTGGGTGGAACAGGGCAAATGCAATTGTGTGCAGGGCCAATGAACCAGGTCATGTACAGAGCTACTCTTGAAAGCAGTCTTTTTCTATCAGCTGGAAAACTCTTTCCTGCCTCAAATGACTGGATTTTCCAATAAGACAATGCCCCTTGCCACATGGCAAGTCCAGTTAAAGCCTGGATGGAGAACCAGAACATTGGAACCATGCCTTGGTCTGCTCAATCACCAGATCTAAATCCAATTGAAAACTTGTGGAAAATCATCAAATGCAAAATGGAGACCCACAAGCCCAAAAATAAAGCAAATTTATTTGAATTTGTGCGACAGGAATTGATTGCTGTGACAGCAGAACAGTGTCGGAAGCTGGTGGAGAACATGCCAAGATGAATGGCTGCAGTCATTAGAAACAATGGTTATTCAATCAAGTACTACTCCTGTGTGTATCATGTGACTAAAATGGACAGAAAAGAAAACATGGAATGCATAAAAGCACAGTTTTTGGCAGTACAATGACAGCTATTGATGGAAGAACTGTAGTGGTTTTGGTTATTGTCAAGAGAACCATGGAAAATGTCTAGATATCAGCTCTTAAATTAAATTATGAGCTATTTTTATCATTATATCTGTCCAAACAAATGTACCTTTAGTTGTACCAGGCAATAAGATGAACAAGGAATTGATGAAAATAAAGGTGGTCTAATAATGTTTTCCATGACTGTAGAGCTTGATCTGCTACCCCCTGTGGCCAAAAATTGTGGTTTTAAATATATTTTTTCTACTGTTAAGTCACCAATTTTCACAGATGTGGAGTGTAAATAGAAAACATGAACCAGAGTGTTTAACAATAAACCGTAGAGTCTTTGTAGGGATACAGTACCACAGTACATGTGAGTGAAGTGACATGTTAACATTTGTTAGGACAGTAAGTAAAAGTGTATTTGTGTCATCTTTGTTCATTTAGTATGATCATTTGTGAGGCCACAATGTCCCCAGATGCTCCAGAAGCAGAATATTTTTCTCATTCATTCATAAGTACTAACGTTTGTAAAAGATGCTGTCCACATTAGTGCGTCTTATGTCTGTCTGTTTGTCTGTGCATAAACTGATGTGTATATTCACATGAGCTGCCTTCAGAAATGTGCTATTTTATTGACTACATTTAAAGGTGCAGGCTGTGTCTATGTCCACCCATGTTTAAACGCTAAAAGATTTGAAGCTGTATCACTCCAAAACTGATTAACCATTCATTTTCTTTGTAGAATCAAGGAAGATTTGAAATCTAACTCATTTTTTCAGGAACAATCCAATTTAAGAACATTGCCTAAAAATGTTTAATTTGAAAAAAATTGGTGTCTTTGCAATACTGCTTTTGTGGATTACTTATTTGCACCACACAATCGCTAAACATTTGGTCTACAAACCAATTATGATGACTTGACAAACACTAAAAATACAGATTTTTTTTTTGTTCTTCAACATAGATATTTTACGAGCAGAAAACAATAACATTAATGTTTAAACTTGCAAACTTTTTCATTAGACTATGTAGAATTTTACACACAAACTTATCATTGCTTGGTTTTACCTTATCATTTGCTCTATCTTTGAGGGCTGCATCTAACGATTATCTTCATTGTCATGGTAATTTGTAGATTTTCCGTATTAATCAGTCAATTGTTTGGCTGATAAAATGTCATCAGTACTTCTCAACACCCAAGAAGACTGCCTCCAGTATCTTGGTTTATCTACAACCCAAACATATTCCTTTTACTGTCATATAAGAGGAAGAAACCAGAAAACATTTGTATTTAAGAAGCTGCAATTGGAGAACTTCAACTTTTTCTTCTCACAGAATTACTCAAAGCAATTATTAAAATAGTTGGCAATTAATTTCTTATTTTGCAATTTATTAATTAATCATTGCAGCTCTGACTTGTATTTAAAATCATAACCAATGCTAATGGTAATGTTGTTGAAGTATGACATTAAATTCTAAATAAAATTCAATAAGTAAACCAGAAGTTTTACCATTTTCTGCTGTCAAAACAACTCCAAAAGACCAAGTTAAAGTGAGAAAATTCCCAATTAGCAGCTTAGTGGAAGGGTGAGATCACAAATGACTGGCCAATGGCAGGCTTATACCTGTAGTCTTCGTCTTCTGAGTCTGACTAGAATTGTAACAACTCCTCTCCATCTGCAGTCATGGATCAAGTGTTAAACTTTACTGTAGGATTGAAGTCTGTGTGCTCAGTATACATTGTATACCAGCTCTTCCTCAGTTGTAACCTATCCTCTATTTCTGTTCTCCAGCACTTCCTCCAAAACCAGCAAAGCCCCAGCAGCCCTCCTTAGTTGGGGTGGGAGGGGCCAGCAGCAACGGCACCAAGGATGGAGGAGCGGCAGGCTTACTGCAAGAGGCTGAATGGTACTGGGGGGACATATCCAGGCAAGTAAAACTGAGCACATGCATTATTTGCCTAGGATTGGAGTGATTGACTGAAAGGTTAGCTAGGCTGACATCACCAGGGAGTGATATCTTATCACAGACATGTGTATACATGTAAATATATATTTAAGGTAATTTTCTCTATTTTATAGATTGTCCACCAGCCAGTATTGACAAGTTTATTTTACAGCTGTACAAATTGGCTTAACTGTGTAGGCCTTGGTCACTACCTACCAAAGTGCAGGTTAGCTGTCAGGCAAAATTCATACTCTGATTCACATATACACTCACAAAGCAGTGGTGCCAGGGTGTGGCGTTTGTCCAAGCACACTGAAGCATGTGGAATAATCAAACTGCCAACTTTTCACAAACAACCCACTGTCACCTGAGCCATGGTCATCCCCTGTGTGTGGCTTTGAGAAAAGTCCTGAACAACTGATGACTGGAGTCAGACTTTCCCAAATGGACACAATGTGTGCATATATCACTTACCAACTCCAGCACATTTTTCCCCACTTTTCTGTGTTGTCTTCAGGGAGGAGGTGAATGACAAACTCAGAGACATGCCTGATGGGACCTTTCTGGTTCGGGATGCTTCAACCAAGATGCAAGGCGACTATACACTTACACTAAGGTAACACTGCTAGACAGAAACATTCTTTATCCAAATTTTATTTATTAATCTGCAAAATTCAACATAATATAAACATAATATAGCACAATGCACAGATTTTAATGTTACAGACTCCATATATATATATATATATATATATATATATATATATATATATATATGTGTGTGTATATGTATGTGTATATGTATGTATGTGTATGTATATATATGTATATATGTATGTATTTATATATATGTGTGTGTGTATGTATATGTATGCATGTATATGTATATATGTGTATGTATATATGTGTATATGTGTGTGTATATATATGTATGTATACATATGTGTGTATATTATATATGTGTGTGTGTGTGTGTGTGTGTGTGTGTGTGTGTGTGTGTGTGTGTGTGTGTGTGTGTGTGTGTGTGTGTGTGTGTGTGTGTGTGTGTGTGTGTGTGTATATCTATATATAAATGTGGATATAGATATATATAGATAGTATCTATTGTACTCAGTGTATCCTATCACCATTGATCTGATAGAGCAATGTCCACTTCACTTTACCAGCTTGACTTGATCCTATGCAGAGCAGAGGGGGGCGCTACAGCTTAAAGTTCATAGATAAAGGCAATAGAATAGACTAGAATAGATCTTTATTGTCACTGTTACATAGAACAATGAAAATCGGCTCAGTGCTCTCCAGATAGCACCATCAAAAATAGTCTATATAACACACCTTACAAAAATATATACAACATAAGAGCAAAACACCTTAAAAATATATACAACATAAGAGAGCAAAATTGCACATGGTATGAACTGCACTGAATCATAAATATTGCACTTGCAGGTATGTGGTATTGTCGTTCAGGGGGGAAGGAGCAGACATTTGACAGCTTGGGGATAAAAGCTGCTTTTGAGTCTGTTGGTTTTGACTCTAAGTGTCCTGTAACGTCTACCTGAGGGGAGGGAGGAGAATAGAGTGTCCTGGGTGTGAGGGGTCTCTGGTGATTCCCCTGGCTTTCCTCTGAAGTCTGCTGGTGTAAACGTCTCTGAGGGGAGGTAGTGTTTTCCCAATCACTCACTCTGCTGCTCACAGTGCAGCAGGTGAACCACACTGTACAGCAGTAGGTCAGGAGGCTCTCAATGGTGGAGCGATAGAAGTTTATGAGCAGCTTTTGGGGGAGATGAGCCTGACACAGCTTCCTGAGGAAGTACAGTCTCTGTTGGGCCTCCCCACCTGGTGTGAGTTGTGGGTGGACCATGTGAAGTCCGTAGAGATGTGGACCCCGAGGAACCTGAAGCTCTCCACCCTCTCTACCTCCTCTCCATCAATGTAGAGGGCGGAGTTCTCAGTTCGCTTGGATCTTCTAAAGTCCCAGACCATCTCCTTGGTCTTTCCAGTGTTGAGGTTCAGGTTATTGTGGTGACACCATTGTCACAGATGCTGGACCTTCTCCCTGTAGGCTGATTCATCGTTGTCTCTAATCAGTCATGTGATGGTGGTGTCATCAGTGAACTTAACGATGGAGTTGCTGGAGTGAACAGGAGAGCAGTCGTGCGTAAATAGAGAGTAGAGGAGGGGGCTGAGGACACACCCCTGAGGAGTACCGGTGTTCAGGATGAGATTGGAGGAGATGTGGTCTCTGATCCTGACGTTCTGAGGTCTGTTGCTGAGGAAGTCCAATATCCAGGAGCACAGTGAGCTGCCGAGCCCAAGGTTGCTCAACTTCATAACCAGTTTGTGAGGGAGAACTGTTTTAAAGGCGCAGCTGAAATCCACAAACAGCATCCTCACATAGGTGTTACTCCCTTCCAGGTGTGTGAGGGCTGTGTGGAGAGATGTGATGATGGCGTCTTCCATTGACCTGTTTGCCCTGTATGCAAACTGATGTGGATCGAGGTCAGCAGGAATAGCAGCCTTAATATTGGAAGATATGAGTCTTTGAAAGCATTTGGTTATGATGGGGGTTAGAGCAACAGGGCGATAGTCATTCAGCTCACTGTGCTCTTCTTGGGCACAGGGACGATGGTGGCTGTCTTAAGGCAGGTGGGGACTGTAGACTGGAGTAGCGAGAGGTTAAAGATGGTGGTGAAAACCTCTGCCAGTTGCTTTGCACATGACTTGAGCACTCTTCCTGTGACACCGTCTGGACCAGGTGCTTTCCTCGTGTTGACTCTGCTCAGGGTGGCTCTGACCTGATGCTGCTGCAGCTGGATGGGGGTGTCGTCCCTCTTTGGAAGAGCAGTGAAGGTGTAGGCCTGTCCGTTGCGTTGGTCAAAACGAGCGAAGAACTGGTTCAGAGTGTCTGGTAGAGTGCTGTCTGTGGAGTCTGACATCGTGCGACCATCCTTATAGACGGTGAGTCTCTTGACCCCCTGCCACATGTTCCGGGTGTTTTTGTCAAAGTGTCAATATGGCCTTTTGACTTAGAAGCTGTTAGTGTACAAGTCTTAGGGAGAAACTGTCTGTTTTGCAATGCATTTTCAGTCTTCATTGCTGGAGAGGTTTTAATATGGTGTGTATATATGTAGTCCTTGTCTTACATCTGTGCTCTTTTTCTTTTCAATTTGTGTTTAGGAAAGGGGGCAACAACAAGCTTATAAAGATCTACCACAGAGACGGAAAGTACGGATTCTCAGACCCCCTTACATTCAGCTCAGTGGTAGAGCTCATCAGCCACTACAGACATGAGTCTCTTGCTCAATACAATACCAAGCTGGATGTCAAACTTATGTACCCCATCTCCCGTTTTCAGCAGGTCAGCATACACAAGCGCATGGACTTCATTACGTCTATATTCACACACACACACACACGCACACACACACACACACACATACTTTTGTGATGGGGATAGAGAGTTAATACAGGTAAGAGAGAAACATGTCCACAGTCTGTATGAAAAGGTAAAGGTGACGTGACAAAGGTTAGGTTAACTCCTTTAATGTTACATTGCCCCAGGCACAAAGCCAGGTCCATAAAAGGAAACTAAGGTTTCCTAGCTTGTGTGGAAGAATTTGACAACAACCACATCAAATACCTTTTGGGATGAACTGAAATACAGACACCATTGTCAGATTAATTTGTTACACTCTAGTGGTATGCCAGGGCTATGCAGTGATGCTAATTAGCCAAATGTGATCACAACCAACAGGAAAAAAATTAGACCTAGCTTGCAAAAAAAAAAAAATTACTTATTTTATTTTAAAAGTTTAATCATGTCATGATCTGACCTACTTCCTTCTTACTAATCTCGGTATCAGTTTGTACTGTATTTGAAACAACTTCCCTTCTAGCTTTATCACACCTGCCCACCCACCCTGTATACCATATCTGCTGGGTGATGCACTAGCTGCAGCAGCAGGATTGTTGCTCAGTTCGTCAGCACCCTTTCCTCACTCCCTAAGTAATTGCACACCTCCACAGTGTCAAAAGTCTGTCATGGCATTTATTCCCTTCCTTCCCTGCTCCAGTCAGTTGCCAGGCAAGTCATTAGTCAGCGCTATGCAATGTCTCCCACAATTCACACTTTGTTGTCTATTCAAGATATTGTAGGTGGTTTCTTACCTATCCTCTTCAAAGCCACCTTTCACAAGTAGAATCAGGGCTGAAGAGATTCAGTGATTACCTGCATTTTCCCACGTGCCTTCTTTACAAATAGCTCTTAATTCTCTGACATCTTACTGTTTTACATAAAGCATTTTCCTTATTCATTGCCTTCTTGTTCAGTGAGTCACTCTGTCTGTCATGTTTTTCATTGCACCTCTTCAATTTGTCAGGACCAACTGGTGAAAGAGGACAATATTGATGCTGTGGGGAAGAAGTTGCAGGAATACCACAATCAATACCAGGAGAAAAGCAAAGACTATGACAGACTGTATGAAGAATACACCAAGACATCACAGGTACAGAGGTGTTGTTTTTCTACTTGTAACAAAAAATAATCATGTTTGTTGTCCACTCACTCACCCCCGCTTCTGGTCCCTTAGGAGATCCAGATGAAGCGTACAGCCATCGAAGCTTTCAACGAGACGATCAAGATCTTTGAGGAGCAGTGCCACACGCAGGAACAGTACAGCAAGGACTACATCGAGCGCTTCCGTCGTGAGGGTAATGACAAGGAGATCGAGCGGATCATGATGAATTATGAAAAGCTCAAATCGCGTCTTGGCGAGATTCACGGCAGCAAGGTGCGGCTGGAGCAGGACTTGAAGACGCAAGCGATGGACAACCGTGAGACGGACAAAAAGATGAACAGCCTGAAGCCTGATCTCATACAGCTCCGCAAGATCAGGGACCAGTATCTAATGTAAGTATAAGACATTATTAAGGTTTATATTAAAAAAAAGATCACTAATATGGAATTACACCTTGAAAATCTTTTAGGGTTACCTAAGACCTCTTGATGTGGTTATTTATAGATAATAGACTGAGTACAGTGTACAGGCAGAAATTGGAAGGAATCTTTGTTACAGGACAAGTCAAGGGCTTCAGAGGACCGCTTTAGAAAAATACTGATCTACTGTGGTCACAGAAAAAGCATTTCAGATGATCCTGGTTGCATGACATTAGACAAGTTTGAGGTATTGTTTGTAAAGGGTTCTAAGTTTTTATTTATTTATTTTTTTTACACTTTGTGTCTAATATGAATACAAAAAAAAAACAGATATAGAAGTTGTAAATGAGTGAGACTGTACTGCTTCTTGTAACGGACAAGACAGATGTTCAAATGTCCACATTCAGATCTGAATACTCTGGTTATCCATGTACAAAAAACATGGCTTGAGTTGACACCTTTAAATCAACCACGCCCATGAGCTCACTTGATAATGGTGCTCTGTAGTTCATCTCTGGGGAGTGCTACGCATGCTTAAATAGCTAAGCAGTCACTAGAAGTTTTAATGGATTAAAACTGGGTGCTGGAGAGGTAGACCTGTGATATTATGAAGTCAGTCTCAGCAAAATCAGTGGGGAATAGTTTACATGTAAAAGAATCAAACCTGGGAATGAATGTTTTTCCTGCTTAACTGAATTAACTAAAATACCCAACGAATCAATAAGAATCACACAAAGATATTAAAGTTATAACGTAGCATAAACAATAAAGTAAATATGTTAGTTTTGTTAGTTTAGAGATTTTAGGTTTTATTTCTCGAAAAAAGTCCGGCAAAATTTTAGCAGAACTGGCCTCATTGCAAGTTATTGGATTGCTACATTGTTGTAGGTCTGCAAATTTAATTTCTATTCAATATCATGCTTGTTCACTGCACCAGAAACTACTTTGTAAATGAAATGGCCTTTAAACTGACTCCTAGTAGTAATAATAGTTTTCTCTTTCTTTCTAGCTGGCTCAATCACAAAGGAGTTCGCCAGAAACGAATTAACGACTGGCTGGGAATCAAAAATGAGAACACTGACCAGTGAGTGTCCTCTTTTATTTTTACTTTCTGTATATAAATACAGATTTGAAGCAGATGGGTTCGTGTTGTTACCATGCTTATGTGCACAGAGCAAATGTTAAAATGCAGATTTTTTTTTCTCTGCAGCTAAGTTATTGTTGACGGTGTATTTAACGTGTAACTGATTGTGGGTGCAGAGGCTACTTTGTGAGTGAGGAAGATGAGAACTTGCCTCACTATGATGAGAAGAGCTGGTTCGTTGGGGATCTGAACAGGACGCAAGCAGAGGAGCTCCTCCTTGGCAAGCCCGACGGAGCGTTTCTAATACGAGAAAGCAGCAAAAAGGGCTGCTATGCCTGCTCCGTAGTGTGAGTACAAACATAATGAGATTATTTGTTTTCTAAGATCCTTAGCTGTTGTATAAGATTGGCGTAGTAATTGGTAACTTTGTAAAACAAACTTCCAAAGCATTTTAGAAGTAGGGATGTCCTAGTACCAAACATTTGGCAGGCTGCACCACTGAAGTTCTACGATTCTCAATACCAATTTTCACTCCACATCTAAAAATAAATCTGTAAAACTAATGTATTTAAGTATCAACTCTTTTATTTGAAAACAAAACAGTTGAGATGGAGTTTTTAAGTAATAAAAATCCTATTACAGTCAGTACCAAAAAAATCCTAATCCATGTTTGTCCTAAAGGCAGAGCTGTGCAGAGCAGTGAAGCTGCACCACTAAATATTGTCCAGCTTCTCCAGCATCAGCCTTGCAGTGAAACACTCCTGACTCCAATCTGTGATTAGACAGAGGCAGCAGGAAAATCCTCCTCCTCTTCTTTATCCTCCACATGTCTGAAGCTGCTCCTTTCAAAAGGCCAACAGCCATATAAAGTTAGTGTACTCAAGGCCAGTACGTGTCCCTATATTGTGCCGCTATTGTCTTTCTTTTTGTGGTATTTCTATAGCAGTGACCTAATGCCAGATATTTGTTGATGTGAGATTTTGCTGTATTTTATGAACCTCTAAAAAACCTTCAGATAACATTTCTGTGGATGTGTGGGTCTACTTTGCACCCGTCTCTCCAGAGGGCTGTACTACAAATCAAGGCTAGTGGGTTACCAAGATATGTATCCAGAGTTTTTAGTGTCATGAAGGTGGATCTCTTTTAACCGACTAGATCACCTTGGTAACTTATGCTGCAGAGTTAACACGGTACGGAGTAGTTTATGTTCATGTTATGTTGTGAGTTGTGGATTTGCATCAGTTTTAAGAATTGTCTCCTTTTCAGCAATTTGTTTTCTGGTGACTCTCTGCATGAAACAGATTCTCAGCTAAGGGAATATGTTTTATCTGTAAATCTGTCAAGCTATGCTTTATTAAAACCACTGAATGCAGCCGTGCAGTTACAGTATCACACACTGTTTGTGTTGCATTGCCATGGTAACCTACTTGCATTAATTTGGTGATGCAGAAAGCGCATAGCCACGTAATTATGTTTGGTCCACATGATTATTCGACTGGTATTTATTACAGAGAATATTCAATCAGTAGCATTAATTTCACTTGTGATGTACCTTCATTATGACATGTTGTCAGACTTAAATGCACTTCAATACAGTGTCATGTTTAAATGTGTTTAGTCTGAAGTTTAACAGCTCTAATGTGCAGCTGTCAGGTAGAAAAAAATAAATATAAGGACACATGATTAACAGTTTTCTACTAGCATTCCTTTTTTGAATAATTTGCAGTAGCAGTGATTTTTAATGTCATAATTTTTTATATTCCTCTTAGCTCTACAATAAAACAACCTGTTGACTGAAATAGGTGACTTACCATTGGTCCATTTTGTGCTGTAGAAGAGTCATGTGGATCATTAAACGCATCCTTTTATGTGAAATTGCTCAGAGTTTGAACAGAAAACCTGAGTTAATAAAGAGAATTGACCATCATCTTCATGATACCTGTTATCTCTGACAGGTTTTAGGTTTTTTCGAGCCAACTTGCACAAAGAAAGCACAGCTATGTTCAACTTGCTTTGTAGTACAGCCCTCTGGTCAATATCCTCGATACGATAGGTACGATACTTTAGTACCTTTGATACAAAAGTAAATTAGTACTGTTTCATTTTCAGAATTTTTGAATCAATTGGTACTGAAGTATCGGCAACAAAATGAAAGTCAAGGAGGGGAGAACTAAGCATTAAAATTAGATTATTAGATTAAAGACAGGCTATGACTGATTTACTTTTGTTGGTATTGACTTTTGTCAATATATAATATGCAACAATGTAAAATGGTTTGACCAACAGAAGCCTGTAGGTGAACTTTCTGAAAACAGTGATGTGAGACTGGAAGCCTTTAAGAAACATGTATGAAGTATTGTTGTTCTTAACATTAGTATGAGAAAAACAACTTCCTACTTGCAGACAGAAAATATTGATTGACTAATGACTAAACATCTAAATCTCCACCTAATTGAACTGCTCTCATGTGTGTCCTCTCAGTGTTGAAGGTGAGGTGAAGCACTGCGTCATCTTCAGCACACCACGTGGCTTTGGCTTTGCTGAGCCCTATAACCTCTACAGCAGCCTGAAGGACCTTGTTCTTCACTATCACCACACCTCCCTGGTGCAGCACAATGACTCGCTCAATGTGCGCCTCGCCTACCCAGTCCACGCACAGATACCCTCAGGACATAGATGAACCACAACCACCAGTACTGGGACAGTGAAGGAAGGTGGGGGGTGGGATTGTTTGAAGTGCAAAACAACCCCAAACACTGACCTGATAAAGATAGATATAAATTTAACACTTGCTGCAACACACATGTCAGCCAGCTTGGAGTTATATATTTTTACATGAACAATTTCAGAGGGCATTCTTTCTAAAGACTGCTTGATTTGCACAATGAAGTTATAAATGTTTGTGAATGTGAAAAGGAAGTGACCGCAGGATGAAAGGAAATGAAGTAGGAGACTTCAGAGTTTCAGGTTGACCCCGCTGCTACCTAAATATTAGCTCAGACTTTTTACCAGAAACTCAAAACACGACAGGAATGATGACGAAGACAACAACAAATCATTCCCATCTTAAATCTTTTGGTTTGTTTCTGTCATGTTCTTTTCTCATTTTCACCTCAGATATTACAATGTTTATGTTTTGGAGTCGTTTTCATGTTTCACATATTTGCCTTTGTTTTCTCTTAGACTTGCTTGTGGTAGTTACAAGAGGAGATGATAATGTCTTGTATCTGTTTTTCGTTCCTCTCTGTACGTAAATATAAAATAATGTAGCATTACGAAACAACAACACCTAATGTCTAGGTGTTCTCTCATGCAGACTGCTGCTTTGGGGGGTTTGGGGGAGTTGAATGGGGGAGGGAGCACACAAATGACACAAAGGTTTTGTAGTCTTAGGAACAGCAAAGGGGTTGATTTAGTAACCCACTAACCGTGGAGTGTTTACATTATTTTTGCTTTTGCTGGAACATAGTTTTTGGGGGGTTTTTTGCCTCTGTGTATATGGCAACATCACAGATCCAAACCAGAGACCAAAGTTGGTGGGGGGTGGGGGGCACACACATAAAGACCATGTGCTTGTGCACCAAATAGGCTTTTTTTTTTTTTTTGAAAACCAAATGGTACATAAACAGAACCACCATGACTATCTTAATACAGATGGTCAATTAAGAAGCACTTAAATGAGCTCCACTTGTTAACAGTTAATGAACGGAAGAATCATTTGTGAGAAAAAATGGCACACATAATTTATTCACTGATGTGTGGTGGATCAAAGCAGGTATTTTGATGATTACACATGGTTTGTAAAGTTTTGGGGAAATTTTGCAAACCGCTGAGTGATCAGAGAAAAGAATCATTAGGTGTAGCCCTCGTCAGAAAAAAGTTTTTACCCATTTCCCGGCAGAAGGGAGGCATCTTTAAAAGTCTTCTTGAGATCTAACGTGTAACCAAAATGATAAAATAATGTTCTACAGACTACTGTCCACTCTGCATATCTGAGATAGATTTGCCTTACAAGCTGTGGAAAGGCTGAGGTGAAAAACGCTGCAGAGAAGAAAAGGTTTTAAATGATCATTTCACGAAAGTCATCCTCTGGACGAAAAGCAGGACAACAAAATCTGACAACACTTGACACCTATTAATTCAGTTCAATTCAATTTTATTTATATAGCGCCAATTACAGTCAAATTGTCTCGAGACACTTTCCAGGACCCATATGCCTGACCTCCAGAGCAAGCCAAAAGGTGACAGTGGCAAGGAAAACACCCTTTTAACAGGGAAAAAAACCTTGAGCAGAACCCGGCTCTAATGTGGGGGGACCCATCTGCCTGCTGGCCGGGCGGGTTGAGAGGGACAGAAGAGGTAGAGAGGTAGAGATAGAGGGATGGAGGTAGAGGGGTAGAGATAGAGGGGTAGAGATAGAGGGTTACAGGTGGAGAGGTGGGGGGGGACACAAGGACCATAAAACACACAGTTTAAAACATGCATGATAAGACAGATGATACATGCAAAGTACAACTGACATGGAAACTATAACGTGTGTGTTTTCTTTTTTTTTTAAAGTGGCTTACACGTTACATGGCTAAGTTGAAAAACTGAGACGGTTTGTGTTTTTGTCATAAATATTCTGAAATAATAAGCTTTGATTAAATATTTTATGTGAAACAGAGTAGTTGGGCAGATTCAGTGTTCAGAGCTGAAGATACAGGCTTTAGAAGAAATCCTGAAAGTTTGAAAGAACATCCAATGTTTTTGTCATTCAACAGAAAGTGAGATGCACTAAAGTGAAGTCATCAAAGTGCACAGTCAAGCTTTTAGAGTGAATTTCAGTTTGATTGCTGATAATTTTCTCTTTTTATTCAGTTGTTAACACTTCTTACACAGTGCTTGACTTTATAACAAGTGGAAGCATTTTCTGTCAAAGACTTGGGAGCATCACACAATAAAATAATGAATCCAAAAAGTGAAAAGAACAGCGTTTCTCTATTGGCTGTTGGTGTAGGAGTAGGGGTTTATGGCAAACAAAGGCAGCTGTTCTCAGTTCTCCCCACAACTTCTAAAAAATCAGATACAGAGTGGTTTGCATTGGTTTGTTAAAAAAAAAAAAAAAAAAGATGAGACAGTGGTAGTTATAGGGTCAAACAGAGCACCACCACCACTACCCCACCACCCACCCTACCACCCATCATCTGTGATGTATTGCCAGTAAGATGTATGGGCCACAAACAATTGATCATGCCGACACTGTGATGGAGCTTGAAGAACGAATTGGTTAGTTGTCAATGATTATTCGCCAACTATTTTGATGAACTATTCATTGTTTTGAGTAATTTTGTACGACAGAATAGTCTAAGTACCATAATTGCAACTTTTTAAATGTGTCTTTTTTATAGTCTCTTTCCTCCTCTGTGATGGTAAACTAAATATCTTTTGCTTTGGACATCTTCAGGGATGTCCTCTTGGGCTTTCACTTTTTTTCCCTGAAATTTTAGAAATGAAGTAGCTAATTGATTAATAGAGGAAATAAATGACAGCCTAATCAACAATTAAAATAGTTGCAGCGCTACACTGTGGTTTGTCTGAAAGAGTGTCAGGTTTTAAGAAGAGCTTCATTGTTTGAGTAGCTGCAAAGGAACAACTGTAAGTGAATGACAAAATGTTGGTTGTGCCATGTGTTCATCTATACCCATCTCAAGGGTTTAGGTGAGGTCAGGTTTGTGTAGCTGAAAGCCATTGATTATTAACGGTTTTCCTTTTCCGTCATGCAAATATTCTTCAGTCGGTATAACAAGATTGTGTATTTACAGTCCATTACACAATAGGCAAAAATCAGTTGAAACATGCAGTACCTTCTGTGGCTGCAGATGTTTGTGCTGTTGAGGCTTCCGATGCTGTTGCGAATTTTGCATATTGCAGTTTTACAGCTACTCTTCTTCAGCTACTCTCTATGTTACAGATTGCACATAGGATTGGCTCAAAGTTTCAGAGTAAATTTGTTAATAAGACTTTAGCTTTTAGTTTTTTTGCAGATATCAAGTTCAGTGTTTCTGTCTAGTATATCACATCAACACCTATACCGCAATCTATTGTGGTTATTGGTAGGATCTTGGAAGAATTAGCAGTTATGCTGTAGTAAGTCATTGCAAAGCATTTGCAGATTTGGCCTTTATGTCAGACATCCTTTAAAATGAGTATCTGAATTGGGACACAGCCTTTAAAAGGTCTGTATCCTCTATCTTACATGAGTTACAGGAAGTCTTTTTTTTTTTGCAAAGGGCAGAAACACAGATTTTAGCAATGTAATATTGTTGAATGTTAAAAAAGGATCGGTACAGGTCCAAAGCCAACATTTTTTAATTTTTAGACTCACCACAGACATGTTCATCCAAAACAGACACAAGATAATTGTTACTCTCAAGGTGCTATGGGAAATGCATGTTCATTCAATTAATTTCATTTCTCCATAACAAAATTTCTGATCATTAACGCTCAGGTGTTTTCAAGTTTACCATAGAAACTACCACACAACATAGCCAGCAATTTGAAACAAAAAAGAAGTAAATCAGTTTTTTTTCTGCATTGATACTTAGCTGCTACATTGATTCTTATTGATTAAGCTAGATCCCCATGACTTGGACATTTTTAGTGTCCTGACTTCAAGAGGCTTTGTCCCTCATGACTTCTTATAGTGTAGTCCCAGAATTATCAATCAGAGGATGTCTTTTTTTAAGCAGTTTTGTTTTTTGGATAGGGCACTCAAAAATTCCCAAACTCTATTACTTGAACTATATTGCATTGCTCGCCGTTGAATGTGTTTATATAAAAATATACATTTATTAAGAAAACAACAAAAACAGAAGAGTTCACTTTTATTTTATGGTGAGCAGGGCCAAGGTTTTCAAAGTTTTATGACAGATGTACAGTACAGTATTTGTTACAGGCAAACGTAGAGCTACTTTAGGAGGGAAGTAGGTGCTTTTTGAAACTTTCTCAGAGAAATGTTTGGATCTTCTGCACAGAGGGCTGATCTTAAATTGCACACATTTACCTGTGATGTCCGCATATGCATCCTTAGTCACATTCACACGGAGATGTCCATATCTATAATATATATCTACATATATAAAGCTAAAAGATTAACAGTTTGAAGGGTTCTCTCGAGTCATAGTCGTTCATTGAACTTTTTCGCCCCCCAAAAATATTTTGGACCAAAGATTTGAGTTTTTGTTTAACTTTCGGTTGTTGATTAGAAAAAGATGTTTCAGTGATGTTTTTTATATCTTCATTGTCTTGATATTAGAAGATAAAACCATGTTGTATAAATGAGCATCCCATAAAGAGGATCCATCTTTAAAATCCTTGTTCAATATACCTCAGTGGTAAAATATATCAGATTTAACTTCATCCCAACTCTTCAGTTTGTGTGCTAGTGCCATACAATATCTTCTGTTAAGGGTTTATCAATAAAATGACCCAAAGTCCCGGAGTCCCAGCTTTGGTGCTAACACTATGTCATATATTTGCACATGATGACCATCGCTAGAGCTTAGTGTAACAATTTTTTTTCTTGCTGAAAAATGTCCTGCAGAAGTTTCAAAAACATACCTAGAGTAGGTTTCTTTAACCTGACGATGAATTATAAACATTTTAAATGTAGTATCCCATGCACACAAGAAAGAAAGCCCCAAAAACAAAAAGTTACAAAAACATGATTCTGTAAATATACTTTTGAAGGACTTAAGGGGCTGGAGAGAAATGAGAGAGATAGATATTTTGTTCCAAAAATATAAGATCAGCAAGGTTTAGTATAATCAATAACTGTGCAGAATATGTGGATATAGTTTATTGGATTTCCAGGGGCACTGTGCATTTTACAGCAGTTAGGGTTAAATTTGATACCAATTTGATTAGATTTTCCTTCACTCCCTGTCATCATATGATTTGATTTGAATTATGTATAATAATGTGTATATATCCCTGATATAAAGTCATTTTTCGTTAAATTTAAATTCAACACATAAAATCTGAGATTTCTGCAGGGGTATTTTATGACTTACTCTGCCACAACATGCAATGTTTTGTCAGTCAGGGCTTTGTGATGGGAGGGGACTTTTGGGGGGGCAGGTCCATTAAACCCAGAGTGCAGTTCTTTCTGAAAGGGTGGGATTTCTCTTGTAGCAGTTGAATTGGGTTAACGTGACATACCAAAAAGCTTTCTACTGACTGTTTAGTTGAGTTTTCATTACAGAAAACTCAAACTCAAATAACACTAGGAAGCAAACTAAGGGTTTCCCCTCAGAAAATAAAGTGAAATTTGATTTAAACAGAGGTACAGTCTCACTGAAAACCCTACCTTTTACTGTTACCGTTTATTCTGAATGTTTGTACTTACCCCCATCCCAGGACTGTTAAAATAGCAACTGTCTGTTGTTTCTCTTCTATTAGTATTACTATTGCTTACTTTCAAGCAATACTGCAAAGTTTTATTTGCAGCCACATTTCAGATTCTAACAGAAGAGGCGTGTTGTGTTCCTACCACTGTTTATCTGATCACAGTATCCAGCACAGCTTTCAGGGGGTATTTGAGGGTTTATCTATATCTGTCAATCTATCTATCTATATATACATATATATATCTAATTATCTATATATAGATATATATAGATATACACACACACCTTTTAACATTTTTTTTCCAATGTATATGTACCACCACCCTTCTTCCCTACCCCTTTTTGACATACGTACAGATCCAGCATGCATATTTGGTATTCTTGACTGTTGTTTTTTTGTGTATAAAAAAATGTCTTTAAAAAAGAATTGTTGTTTATCTGTTCATGGTGTACTCAGATCTAAATTTAAGATAACAAATGTACCATCACTGCAAACAACCGAAACAAGTTCTAGTCCTTTTTCTGTCAGTTGTATCATGCTATAAAACCATGGAATACTGAGGAAGTGGAGCAAAAATATATGCTTACTGTTGGTAGTAAGTTGTCTTGCAGCCATGTGCACAAAGCTTTTTAACTACCTGCTCCCGGATAAGACCATTAAATTGTTGTCTCTTGTTTATACCAGCCCAGAGTTCAAGTGGTGGCCTGCTTATTGTTCAACAGCACAAATTTCTGTGTCAAGTTCACCTAATTTCATTCTGATGTAAAATTACTATCCTCCAACAGATTTATTCAGATTATTTGAATTTGGTAGAACATTTTGAATCGACTGATGTTGCGGTGGATATGTCAAAACCCCACACTGTTCAAAATGTGAAAAACAAAATTCAGACTGTAACACACTGATTCACATACCTACAAAGAACCACTAAGACAAAAACCTATCCAGCTGTTAGACTGACAAAAACTGGTCTTTTTCTCATTTAAGCCTGCTTCAGGTTCCTCTCGGTATTCTCTCTCTTGAAATAGTTTCTCTGGTGGTTAATCTATCTCAGTACACATTGCTTTGTCCAATCAGTTGCAATAGTTCAGTGATTGTAGATTCTTCGTTTGTTTATGAGGTTAATCTATGTACGTTTGTTTATCAGTGAACGTTCACTAGAATTCTTTCTCTTGCAGAATAAAGAAAATATTTTGTTCAAATACAAAAACTGAAGTGCCTCTTTTATTCAAGTCCTGTTCAGTTTTTGTTGCAAGGTCCAACTCTGTCTTGCAGTGACAATTAAAAAGCCCATGAGATGTCGTTAAAAGATTTTTTTAAGCACCCTCCTCTTCTCCCATCCCTCCCCCTCTCCACCCCTCTACCCTTGTACCTCTACCTCTCTACCTCTCTACCTCCACCTCTCTATCCCTCTACCCTTGTACCTCTACCTCTCTACCTCTCTACCTCCACCTCTCTATCCCTCTACCTCCATCCCTCTATCTCTACCTCTCTACCTCTTCTGTCCCTCTCAACCCACCCGGCCAGCAGGTAGATGGGTCCCCCCACATTAGAGCCGGGTTCTGCTCGAGGTTTCTTCCCTGTTAAAAGGGTTTTTTTCTTGCCACTGTCACCTTATGGCTGCTCTGGGGGTTCAGGCATATGGGTTCTGTAAAGCGGCTTGAGACAATATGACCTGTAATTTGCGCTATATAAATAAAACTGAATTGAATTGAAGCAATTGGACCTTTAGATTTTTTTTGCCTTGGCAGTATTTCCAAGGTTAATAATGACCTTTATTCTTAAATGTCACAGGCAGATTACTGCATAGCAAGTACACTTCTGAGCCTTAAAGTATACAGCATAGTAAGAATTCTAGTGGAATCTAAATTTTACAAAGATTCCAGTGTTTTTAGCACTCTATTTTTGGTGAGCGAGGTCTTTAATTAGAAAGCATTGATCAATATGACTTCAACTTGATAAAGACTGTTTAGCCACAAGATTGAAACAGCTGAACTGAATAACCTTGATTATCTTGTGACAATTGCGTTTGTCAAAAGGTGGAATATAATTGGCAGAAAGTGAACAATACATTATTTTACTTTACGTGTTGATAATAGGATTAACTGGCAATGAGGTTTGAGTGAATCTAACTATAGACAACCTATGATGTACAGACAACTTGGTCAGTGTATCTCCAAAGTAGTGGTTAGTACCTACCAAAAGTGGTCCAAGGAAGCACAGTTGCTGAACAGACAAGAGGTCTCATGTGCACCCAAGGTTCATTTATGCTTGTGGAGAGTGAAGACTGGTCTGTGTAGTTCCATCCCACAGAAGAACTACAGTAGCACATATAACTGAAAATCTTAGTGCAGTGTTTTCTTATACATTGCGCGGATGGCTGGGTGCATTGTTTACTCGGGGACGCGATGGCAATGGATTTGCTGGGAAATTCTGGGTCCTGCATTCATGTGGATGTTTTTTTGACATCTACCTTAACATTGTTGCAGACAATGTGCACCCCTTCATAGCAATGGTATTCCCTGATGACAGTAGACACTTTCAGCAGGATAACGTTTCTTGCCACACTGCACTGTTCGGGAATGGCTTGAGGAACATGACAAAGGGATCAAGATCCCAGCTTGGCCTCCAAATTCCATACTTCTGAATCCATTCTGTGACATGTAATAGAAAAACTAGTCTGATTCATGGAGGTGCCACCTCACAACTTTCAAAACTTAAAGGATTGCCACTAATGTCTTGGTGATCGATACCACGAGACAACTTCAGAGGTCTGTGAAGTCCAAAGCTGTTTTGGCAGCACAAGTGACACCTATGCAAGATTAGGCACATGGTCTTATGTTGTAGGTGACTGGTGTTTATCTGCCTATTGTTAAAGTTACAGCATAGTCACAGTCACATTAGTAGCATTTTAAGAGTCATTCTACATGATGAATTCTTTTATTTCTAAATACAACTTTAATCATACTAGTAATTTTGAATACAGTACAGTTGCATATTATGACTATTTTTACTGTTTAGGTTTTATTTTCATTTCAGAATGCATGTTGATTTAAGGAGGAATGATGTGAACGCAGAGGGGAAGGGGCTTATTCAGTTCAAATTATTAACATTACAGTCTGTCTTCAGCAACTGTCACATGATGTTATGTCACTCTTAGGTTTACTTTGTCAGAAAATACTATAACATGACACAGGCCTTAACAGCAACTCACTGTGTTGTTATGGAGGAACATTAGTGTTGGACTATTTGTGACCATTATATATTTAAAATGCAACTCTGTCAAAGATGACATGTTTTACATCCGAGAAAGGTGTCTCTAGTTTTTTTTGTTTTTTTTTTGTTTGTTTTTTTGGTTCATTGAGTCCTGACTTCATGGCAAAGAAATATAATAATAGAGAAAATGTGATTTAATGTTACATTAGAAATAAGGTTTTACCAGTAACTTCACTCATTATGTTGCTGGGTTGCATATATATGACCTACCTCTAATTTGCAGCAACAAGAAGTACAGTACAAGATGTATTTCATAACTCATTCATAGATTAACTATTTTTTAAGGTTATATAATTTCCCAGAGGTTTAATGCTTGAAAATTCCTCTCTGTTGTAAAGTTAAACAAATACTAAAGGACAAAGTATTGTAAAACAGTAAAATGTTCTGCCTGTAATTCAGATTTTTGTGTTTAAGTGTTAAGGGGCCTGATTTAATAAGATTGCTGGCAAAACTTGCCCAGAGTGCACATTCAGACATAAATCGGCATGTTAAATTGACATCAGATTAATGGAACAGAGTGCATGTCTGAAAGGGGCTTAGGACACCCCCACGAAGTTTTCCGTTCGTGGTATTTCTCCACCATCCAAAATTAATTGCCTCAGGCTCATCCTGCATTGACCATATGAACAGCATCTATTGTCAACTGACAAAGCTCTGTCACGGCTTCAGAGGTATTCAGGATCCGCATCTGCAGCATTATGAGAAAAACTATCCAGAGGTATGATGTCTAACAAAATTAATGAGTTTATTTTAAAGAATTGGATCTGAGCTGCTGGCTGAGAACAACAAGCTTCATAAAGGTGACTACAGCTCATTGTATTGAAGCACAGCTTCTGTGTCCATCTCTATGCTGATGATCTCTGTGAATTCAAGGTGAAAACACAGAGCTGCACTGCAGGATTAAATGGTTAAACCTCATCATCACACACACTTTTTAGTAGTGTTCTTCCAGCTGAATTTTATCAAATGTCTAGTGCAGGGGTCACTAACTGGCGGACCGCGGTCCGGATCCGGACCCAGACGCCGTCTTATACGGACCGGACCTGTAATGAGTAAATTGTAATGGGATTTTAAATTTGACCGGTCGCTTCTGTTTTACCGGCACAGCTTTTCCAGTGTTTACGGCATTAGTTAGCAGCTCAGGAAACACACAGACCAATTACGTACGAAGTCAGCCATCCCACGTGACGCTACTCAGCCAATGAAGTCTCTGCATTCAGCTGCTAAACATCACAGCTCTGCGTTCAGAAAACAGTTGAGAGGTGAGGGACAGACAAAAAAGGAAATGAATAAAGCGACACTGAGAGGGAAATAGTCCTGCACATGCTGACCATGTTTGGCTCAACATACAGCTGGAGGCACCTTTCTCAACTATGAACATAACAAACATGACAAAACTGAATATGGTTCCAGACTGACCAATGAGCTCCAAATGTGTTTGAGAACGACCCTGACACCATTCAGACCACAATACACAATTCAAAAAGTAGTGGTTGGGCAAACTGCAGCTCAGTTCTCCCATTAAGCAGCATGGGATATAAGGGAGTAACAAGACAGGAAAAAAATGTTAAAGTGTTCAATTGTTTACATTTTTTGAGATGTAGGTATTGTTAAAGATGTATATAAGCTGGTTTGGGTTGTTTAGTCATTATTTTTTCAAGTTCTGCACTTAATTTTAAGATGCACAGTTATATCAAAAGTTATTTGTTAATAAATGTTGTCAAAATGTTTTTGAACCATACTGAATTTATTTGATTTGATGGTCAGCTATTGATTACATGCACCGGCTAATAAAACTTCTAGGTTACATCAACATATATCGCACTAATTAAAGTTAGACTTTATGATGTTCCAGACCTTTGCTTTAATACATTTTCTCTGACTGGACCTCTTTGAATTTTAGTTGAATACCCCTGGTTTAGTGTCTGATTTTGGATTTTTGTATCTTTAAATCTTGTGTTTTTACTCTATTCACTGGCAATTGGATTCCGCTGTCCCCAAACAATAGGTACTATAACGACTTTTACCTCAAGAATTAAAGTATAGCCTGTTACTGTAAATTTTATTCCTCAAAATCAATTGTGAAGTGCTAGTAATTGAATCATGATTTGATTGGTATTTCTGCCTAAGACAGTCCAATTTGATTTAGCATTAGCATAATAGCATTAGAATGAACTATAAAAGCCAACCCGTGTGACATGTGAATATTAAAATATTCCTCTTCACTGTAAACCTTTCAATTTTCCCAAACTGGCAGTCACAGAACTCTGTGATTTAGATTTTTTTGAGGGGATATTTTAATGTATGCATTTTAAGATGTGATGCACCTCACAGAACTAGATTGTAATGGAAAAAGTCAAAAAAAAAAAAAATCACATTTGTATGCCACAGATTGTCCACACAGGGGAGCTGTACTATAGTTGCCAAATGTACACATGGCAATGTCACTACCTACAGCCAAAGAAAGTAATAGACAGAAAGCCCCCTCAACAAAACAGTGGAGCCAAATGTTTGAATAAATGTTTGTTAAATTTGAGCTGTAGCAATTGTAAAATACTTCCTCAAAACAGCTCCAAAGAAAACACAATTGCCATTGTTGTGATATTTGAGTTTTGACAATGTACAATTTTTAGCTTCAGCACAAGTTAGTGCTCTGTGATTGGATTTCTGGTTCCCAACAAAAATGCACTTTGGAAATGATAGTTTAATTCTTTCAGTTTTTACATTCACAGGCTTGTTCTTTTGACATTTTATTAGGAAACCAGTTATTTTCTTGTCAAGCTCTTGTGCTGATGATTCATTTGTGAATTTCATGAAATTTCAAGACTTGAAGAGCAGTTTTGACTCACCTCATAGTAGAAAATGAAACTTTCACTGCAAGATATCTAGATGCTTAAATCACTCCTTTGGCTTTATAACTTTGTTTATCCCAAGCAACTTCTTGCACTTAATAAAAGTTTCCAGCTCATTATTCCTGTTTGCTGAGTTCATCTCTGCTGTAGCAGACTGAGGAGCAGAACAATCCAGAGACACTTTCTCACAGCTGTAAATTTGGTGAGAAACCATTTCAGAAGACAGCTAACCCAAAAGTCACATCCAATGGAGCATCTGCTGATCGGATGTTTACTTCAAAATGACCACTCTTGCAGACCACAGGATGTCTCCTACCTCCACCGGAATCTGATAAGGGTCATAAAGTGTCGACTGTGAGGAAAACCACACCTCTGGAGAAGAGGAAATTGCATTCTTTACTGTGACCTCCTGACCTTTCTCACTCCCTAAATCCAGAACTTTCTTCAAAACAATGAACTGAACAGTTTTAGATTATTCAAAATAAAGAAGTTCAGCATCACTGGAGAGATGATCCCAACATCTGAATT
Source organism: Amphiprion ocellaris (assembly GCF_022539595.1). Taxonomy (NCBI): domain Eukaryota; kingdom Metazoa; phylum Chordata; class Actinopteri; family Pomacentridae; genus Amphiprion; species Amphiprion ocellaris. The sequence goes on along the minus strand of NC_072767.1, from coordinate 9,064,453 downwards.
CAGTCTGTAATACCAAGCTGATCAGGACCAGTATCAATATCTGAAGTGTTTGTGGAAGACACACACACGATACACAAACACCTTCTCTCTGTCACTGCAATAAAAGTCACAGAGAAACTCTTATCCCAAGCATATATACTTCCTGTTTCAAAGTCTTATTTTCTTATCGTTGCATGTATGTGCTTGTGTTCTTATATTAGAACTTTGCTTTCATGTATTGTGAAATTCCACAGTTCATCTGCATGTTTATGTATATTAACTGAGGAATGCTACATGATAAACACATCATGTTTGACATTGTTTTAGCCACCTATTCAGTGGTATTTTAGATCTATGATCACATAGATTTTTAACAAATAGGTGTGTACGTTTAAGAAATGAACTGAAAGTAAGTTCTAAAAATATTTGGCCTCTGACCTCTGGACAGTGAAGCTCAACACCACCCCTTGGGAGGAACACATCCATGATTGGTTAGATGCTGATTTGAATTTGGCTCCAAAACTTTCCATATGAAAAAATTTCACTGGAATACAACGGGGGCTCTTTCATGAAAACCTAAAACAGTGACTTCAAACTGGGTTCTTTTATGATGGCTTTAAGAAACGTATGACTTAACGTTAAACTGGTAAACTCGGGCTGGTTACTTGAATATTTTTCCACAGCTTTTTCATACAATTATGAAGGATTCTTTTCTACAATTTAAACTAGACTTTGTTTTCCTATGTTTTGCTTAAAGTTGGACTTCTTAAGTTAACTTTATTTTTTTATTCCAAAATATTTTTATTGTTTTTCACAAGGAAATATCAGTACATTTATATAAATGCCAAGGTCTTCTTAAACAACAAACAAAATACAAAGACAACCATGGTGTGAGTCACTGTATAAAAGACATGTAAATGTGTATGTACGATATTTTTATATGGATATAGACAATAATAATAATAATAATAATAATAATAATAATAATAATAATAATAATAAAAAGAAAATATGAATAAATAAAAACAAACAAACAAACAAAAAACCAACAACAAAAAAGAAAACACGACCTTCCCACCCTACCCACCCCTGCTTAACAGAATGTTCACTCCAGAATAACGATTATATTATGCTGCGTGAATCACAGAGCTGGGAATGCCTGTATGAATGAACCCCACATATCCTCAAAAGCACCAGGAGTTTGTTTCAGTAAGTATCTGATCTTTTCCCATTTTAAACAGGACATGACATCCTGTAGCCACTGTGTATGGGAAGGAGGGGAAGCATCTTTCCACTTTAGGAACATGGTATGGCATGCCAGTAATAAGGCAAAGGCTAGAGATGTTTTTTTTTTGGTTGTATTAAGATGTACTTGATTTTCAATAACCCCAAAGAGGGCTAGTACAGGATTTGGTTCCAATCTAATACTAAATATCCGAGAAAGAGTGCTAAAGATGGCTCCCCAATAGTTACCGAAATGTGGGCAAGACCAGAACATGTGGCTGAGGGAGGCTTCCATTAGGTTGCACCTGGTACATAGAGGACAGTTTGGCCTTCGAAATGTGTGCCCGGTGTATGATTTTAAACTGGATTAATTGATGACGAGCACAGAAAGAAGATGAGTGAACCAGTCTAAGCGCGCTAGTCCAGGTATCTTCTGTTATAGTGACACCCAAGTCTTCTTCCCAGGCTCTTTTAAATTTGTTTACAGAAGGGCTTTTAAGTTCTAACATACTGTTATATAACTCAGAAATGAGGCCTTTGGATGGCTTTAATGACAGGATTTTATCGAGTGTTGCTGCTTGTGAGGAAGCTTGGGACTCAGCTAAATGTGACACAAGAAAATGTCTAATCTGAAGAAAACAAAAGAAATCAGATTTTAAAAGTTTAAATTTTTCCTTCAATTCTGAAAAGGACAATATAGTGCCTTCTTTTAGTAAATGTTTGAAACGAGTGATACCCTCCTGATGCCATCTCTGAAAACCTTAAGGCTTAAGGCTTAAAAAAATGGTTCAGGATAAGGCTCCAGGTAGAGAAGCTGATCAGGCCAAACTGTTTCCTAAATTGTCCTCAAATTTTCAAAGAGTGTTTAACTACAGGATTGTCAAATATTCTAACAGAAGGTAAAGGTAAGGCAGAGCCCATACAAATCAGAGGGCAATGATTCTTTGAAGAAAACTCCAAAGCAACCCAGTCAGGAAGTTCAGAATGTTCATTATAGAAGGACCAATGAACTAGACATCTCAAGTGGGCTGCCCAGTAATGAAAACGGAAATTTGGCAAGGCGAGACTCCCAGTAAATTTAGACTTTTGAAGGTGAGTTTTGCTTAAGCGTGGACGCTTCCCTTTCCATTAATAGGAGGATATGTTGGAAAAAAGCAGGCGGAATAAAGATTGGCAATGTTTGAAAAAGATTCAAGAATTTAGGGAGAATAACCATTTTAACAGAGTTCACACGGCCCATCAAAGACACTGATAAGACTGTGACGTCAGTTGCTTGGTCTGGTTTAGAAGGACAGACAGGGTTTCTTTGAACAAATCCTTGTACTTTTTGGTAACTATAACTCCAAGATATGAGAACTTGCTATATTCAACCTTAAAATTTAGGTTAGAATAATCCAAAGCCTTTGCTTTTTCATTTATTGGGAAAAGCTCACTCTTGCTGACATTAAGTTTGTAACCACAGAGAGTGCCAAAGTGGTTTAGCAATGTTAAAGCAGTGGGAAGTGATTCAGATGGGTTAGAAACGTAAAGCTCAAGGTCATCCGCATAAAGGGAGACCCTATGCTCCACGCCTCCTCTCCAAATACCAGACAGACCACTGGAAGTACGAAGGGCTATAGCAGTGGTCCCCAAACTACGGCCCGCGGGCCGGATACGGCCTGCCTCCACGTTTGGCCCGGCCCCCTGAACACTACTAGAGACGCATTATGATTTTTTTTCAGTCTGGCCACGCGATTGAAACTAATACACACATAGAACATGACATTCTATTCCACCCTTCTGCAGTCTGTGCCCCTATCTGAAACCCCCCGCAAAAAAAAAATCCTAGACTTGCACCTGTCAAATAAAACGGAATAATGGCGAAAAGGTTAGGTAAGAGAAAAACTGATTCAGAATGCAGGGTATTTAACATTTAAGTTGCCATTTTATAATCATAATACGATAAGTTTTTAAATATCCAGTAGGAGGTGACAAATTTTCTGACATATGTTTCTGTTGTTTTTTGCCAACATTTTCCCTTGGAATTTCTCCAATGTTTCCTCTCCAGAGTAATTTTTGGAGTTTTTCCATGTTGACAAGAGGTTGCTGGTCTTACCAAACATGTCATATTGGTACAATAATAATGGGAATACTGTACAGAAAAGCAAGCATGAATAAACATAAGATACATACATTTTAATGATACATAACACTGAATTTACATCTCCACAAAACAGCACTGTCGTTCACTGCCGTATATCTGACTATTTCCCGTTTTTTCATTTTAAGTATTATGTATGAATGGAAAAAAAATATTATAAAAGATCTTACTAGTATCTTCTCATCTTTCTTATCTTACTAGCATTATTTACAGAATTTGTTGTCAAATTCGATACAGCCTAAGAACTCTTTTGTCTGAAAATCAGAGGGTATACATTGTATCTTAAGAGGTGAAACTCTGAGCAAAAAATATATCATAATATACTGTAATAAGTGAGGGTGCCCGACATTTTATTATCTTGAAGTTCTGGATTTGAGTAGCTGGACAGTCAGAGGACACAAAGTTTCAAAAAAGTAAATTAAACTCAAACTTGATGTCAGTGCTGGGATTTTCAAGTATTAGTCATGATTCAAGTACCATTGCAAGCATATTTTTTGCAAGTAAGTATTATTTGAGTGGAGAAATTCTTAACAAAATATCCTTCTGAAAAGCAACTGCTGCTTATAAACATAACTAAATGCAAATAGACCAGAGCTTCACCCCCTCATATAGAAAATTATGAGTCAAAACTTAGTTTGTGATTTTTTAACCCTAGGTGAGGTCTCAGTTGGACTGCAGGCCTTTCCATACTGCCAGGAATAAAATTATTTTGAGTCTTGGTAGAAAATAATTATGACTGAAATACAGCAATCCTAAGCTTTCAAAATATGTTCTTTTTGCTGTTGAATTCAAAATCACATTGATTGCTTCAAACCTCACATTTCCAAAAACATACTGAATGGCACACTGAAGCTGCTGAAGTTGTACAAATGTGTGAATAAAAAATAGATGTCTGATAAATGAACTAACGTACTTTTTTCACCTGAGAAATATTGTAAAAATCAGGAACATCCTGTCTCAGAGTGGTGCAGAAAAACTAGTGCATGCATTTGTTATTTCCAGGCTTGACTATTGCAATATAATAGTGAAATGAAATGAAATAGTAATATCAGGTTGTCCCAATAGCTCCCGGAAACACCTACAGTTGATCCAATACGCTGCAGCGAGAGTATTGACGGGAGTTAGCAAGAGAGATCATATTTCTCCTATACTGGCTTCTCTTTATTTACTTCCTGTGAAATTTAGAATAGAATTCAAAATCCTTCTTCTGACATATAAAGCTCTTAACAACCAATCTCCATCATATCTTAAAGACCTGATAGTACCATATTATCCTAGCAGAACTCTTTGCTCTCAGACTGCAGGCTTACTTGTTGTTCCTAGAATCTCTAAAAGTAGAATGGGAAGCAGAGCCTTCAGTTATCAGGCGCCTCTCCTGTGGAACCAGCTCCCAGTTTGGGTTCGGGAGGCAGACACCCTCTCTATTTTTAAGACCAGGCTTAAAACCTTCCTTTTTGACAAATCTTATAGTTAGGGCTGACTTGGGTCACCCTGATGAGGTCAGTTGGAGTCTGCATGTGCTCAACTGACTTCTTCTTTGATGTCCCTTAGTGATGCCCCTAGTTACACTGCTATAGGCGTAGGCTGCTGCTGAGGGACCTCTCTCAATGCAGCCAGTAACAGGGTGACTGTGCATGGTTACATTTACATGAGTTGTTGAAAATATATTTGTGATTGGTTCATTTACATTAACTTTAACTTACATGATTGCAAGATAATTACAAGGTGACATATTCTGAATGACAGAAGGTGCTGCCTTATTTCAATGGTTGAACTAATGGCCCTGTGATTATTTGTCTGTCTGTTAATTGTCTGTGTTACTATGATTCTGGTTTTGCAATTCTGTGCCTGTTGTAAACCTCATGGCTTGCATTACCTTGCAAAAACCCTACAGTACAAAACCAGTTGGAAGGCTGATGCATCTACACAATTGGCTTTCAGGGTCACAGACAGACAGACAAAGAGAATAATAGCGTGATAATGAGTTTTCAGCCGGCCACCTCAGGCTCAGCATCGCAAATATTTACCACCCTACCAATAAATTGTGGTGAGAAACGAATCAGCCAACATGCCAAATCGGGCAGGAGGAGGAAAGGAAGAAAAAGAAAAAAGAAAAGCACTGTTTTTGGCAGTACAATGACATTGCTATTGCAGTAAAAACTTTAGTGATTTTGGTTATCATCAAAAAAAAACATGGGAAATGGCTAGATGTCAGCTCTTAAATGAAACTCTTATAATATTTTTGTTGTTATCATTATATTTGTCCAAACAAATGTGCCTTTAGTTGTACCAGGCATTAAAATGAACATTGCATTTAAAAGTAGTGTATTCTGCACTTTTATTTTAAAAGTACTGCTATATTAAGACAAGTGCAATCACAATTGGTTTGCAAACACTTTAAACAAATAAAGTCCCTTTTAACAGCAGTATTTCCTTTACACTGTAGCAGTTAAAATACTGCTCGTAAATCTCTTAAAGTTCTCTTAAAGTTGATCTTTTAGTTGTCACTAGCTGCCTGTTGTGTGTTAATGTTCTGCTCTTGGGTCTTTACCTTATCATCACTCTGTCACAGTCTCTCCCAGTCCGGCTTCTGAAGCTTGTAACTCTTTCAGAGGAGTAACTGTAGCCTCCTTCATTAGTCTCTTTTTGCATGATCAACTACTTCTGAGGATGGCCTCCTCTACATAGCTGTATGCATGTTCCATATTCCCTCCATTTCTTAATAATGGATTTGGCTGTACTTCAAAGGATATTCAGTGACTTGGAAATTTTCTTGACTTATCCCCTGACTTATGCTTGAAATAACTTTTTCACAAAGTTGCCTCGGGTGTTCTCTTTTCTTCACAGTGTGGTTATAGCCAGGAGTAACCGATTCATCATCCAACACCAGTTTTGGCTTAGGGTCGTGCTGATTTAGTTGATTCACTTAAAGGAGAAAGAATACTCAGTAAATTACTTATTTTACATTTTATATTTTTAAATAATTGTCGTGATTTTGTAAAATCTAATTTCACTTTGAAATGAAAGTCTCTTTTTTACTGTCAAAAAGACAGATTACATTGACCATGATTCAGCATTGAAAAGTAATAAAAAGGTGAACTTTTACAGGCACTGTACACAAAATAACCAAGATGCCTTTACATAAAAACATTCTAAAATAATAGTAATATTAATGATTTAAATGATTTTTTAAAAAAATATATATCTTGGCTGAAACCAATTAATATTTCTAAATTTGAACATTTGATGTGGACCTACAAGCTGTAAAATGTAATGTTCATCGGTCATGTTGTTGTTGCTTTATATTCCTTTATAAAGTCTTTATGAAAATGTGATTAATGACCAGTGTCACTTACTCTGTCTTCAAATTAAGTGTTCACTTTCATCTTTATGTAATGAGTGTTTTAAGGAAGGCCACATGCAGACCGAAGTAAGCGCTATGTGAAAAAAAAATTGTCTCGTCATTGTCAAAAAAAAAGATAAATTAACTGACACCATGATCACTTCCCAGACTTGTAAAATCCTCTCTGGGAATTTTAAAAATTGCTGAGAAGTGTTTGAAAATGTATGGAGAAGGTCAAGCGGTATTCAAAATCATGAAGAGTCTCCCTCTGGAGATCATTAATATTGTAAATTTCAGTTCTGGCCATTTGTTGTTGTGAATCAGTAGGCCATCAAGGAGATTGAGACGATGATGACAGAACTCGTTCCCAATGAAGCATTGAAGTCCCACCCTTCAGGGAAGTCAGCATTCATGGACTTAACCCCCTGACACAGGGGGTTATTTTACAGGAGAAGGACTATGGGAAGGGCTCTCGGGAGGAGGAGGGGGGTATAACACCAAGGGTGGGTGAGTCAGAACTCAGCCCGGATGAGGGGGTTGTGGCAGAGGTCTTCTTGGATTCTCTGTGGAGGGTCTGTCCCTGGCAGACTTTTCTACTGATGATGTCTCTTCATAGTTATGCCTCACTTTCTGTTTTTTTTCTGTTGTTTTTTCTTCTTCTTCTTTGTTAGCCATAAATCTCCCTCTTGAGCTCCATCTTCTGCCTTCAATTCCTTTCACATAAATGTGCAGCAGCTAGCTCACCCATTTAAGAGGCTTGCTTTGGACCAATTGACCTGGGATTGATTGTAGCCAATAACATTGTTTTTCTGCTCGCTCCTCTGTCTGGGATCCAATCCACAGTCATTCTAGACATTTCAATATTTATTATTAGATTTGTCCAAGGTTAATTGTTCCTATATACCAAAAGAGAAAACTGAAAGAACAAGGCAAACACTTGACCCAGCATGTCTCTTGGAGACATATAAAATCGTCCCCCTAAACTAACCTTTCCCTGACCCTAACCATAGCCTTCCCCCTGACCATAACCCTAACCCATCCCCTGAAGAAGTAACAGTCTTGCAAAACATCAGGACTGACCTGCTCTTTAACACATCACCTTGGTGTGAGTACATAATTGTTTTTATTATTATTTGGCTTTCAACTGTGTTTTTTCTTTGCACTAAATTTAAGAAAGATTGTTTTTAACCAACAGTGGGGCCTCTACCATACCCTAAGGACAAGGATATTTTTAAATCTCTCTTGGACTCAATTGAAAAGAGACAATTGTTTCTCTCTTTTTAAACCTTTTTATCTGCTCTACATTGACCATTGAGAAATGAAATTAAGGATAACCATTCCCCACTGGGTTGAGAATTGGACCTTTTCATTGACATTCGACTCACCTGAGGCCAGCTGCTGACACCACTAGTTTACAATCCCCGGATGACAAGAGCAGAACCTTCTCCTGAAGAAACTACCTTCAGCGGCATCCTTGTAAGATCCCTACACCATCATGTATCCCACACACACACACACACACACTACTAGGCTTGTGCACAAGAGCAGGGCTGAGAATAGTCACACATCTAGACACACACCACAGCCACATTCTACCACCACTGCACTTTCATATATTTGACAACACACCAGCACACAACATTGCCACACACACTCACCTGCTCACTCAGCCACCAGATCCAGAAACCAGACACTTTAGCAAACAGTATTTCAAACTCATTTAGGTCATACACCACAAATCATAATGGACAAAGCACTTCACACTGGTACATTCCCATCAGGAATGCTACAGCAGGTCACCCGCTTCATGGACTTTATCAAACCATTCACACCTACAGTAGACACATGCAACAGGATCCATACCAATACAGCACAATGGATGCAGAACACAATAACCATTCTTCAACAGCAGTACACATCTACAATAACTTCCCTAGCCACATCACCTCATGCTGCCTGGTTGGGTTGCCTTGGATGTCAGTACACCACCCACTCTAGATCAGACCACCCACCCTGGACCCTATCTACCCTCCTCTTCCTATTCCCTGTCCGAAACCACTCCACCTCCCTCCCCCAAATCAAACTCCCCCCCCCCCTCGTAACCCGTAACCCTTCTCCCACCTCCCCAACAGACTCCCCATACTTGCCACAATTCATGATTCAAACCTCTCCTCCACTCCTCCCCCCACCCCCAATCCAGAAACCCCAAATTCCTCCACTCTGTCACCGACCTCTTTCTCCACCACAACCAAGACCTACACATCTCTGGAACCTTCAGTCTACAGATCCACCTATCACACCGCACATCCAAGCCGCAAAATCCATGACTGGCATTTTCGACCCAGAAAACCAGTCCTGGTCATTGGAGATTAAAATATCAACTGGATACCAACCCACTCCCACCTGCAGATACAATTGGACAGTTACCCTAGAGCCACTGTGTACCATTTAATTGAAGTTTGTGAAAAACCCATCACCTACCCTAACACAAAGACAGTCATATTCTCCATAGGTATTAACAACAGGAACCAGGACCCCAGGCAGATCACAGACAAGTAGCAAAAAGCACAATTCCGACTGGCAAAGATGACCTTCCCGAATGCAGATGTCTATTTTCCACTCTTGAATTATTCATCGTACCTCACAACCGCACAACAGGAAAACCTTAACCTGATAAACACCTCAATGTTCACACACCGGGTCACCCTCACATGAATCTCACAGGACATCTTCAAAACAGAGGAAGACAATATCCACTGGACACCTGCCACAGCCAAAGCAATCTTCCAAATTTGGTGCACACAACTAAATTTACAGTAAACATCAAAACCAACCCGGTAACACATGCACACACACCATCGAAACAAGACCAGGACCTGAGCTGGATTTCTTCTTCCATCCTGAACCTACCCACTCTATTCACACTATCCATGCCCCAATGCCAACTACTGGAGAGGGGACTCTCCTTCATCCCACGTTCTGCCTCATTTGACCAGGAGGAACTTCAAAGGGACCTACATAACTTCATAGATGACTTAAAATCATTGACTATTTCCACCAACACTCAAATAATCACCAACCAAAGCCATTTACACACCCTTTGCACTGGGAACCAAAACTTTCGGGACTGAACCAATTGACAAAAACATTTATTCAGTCAAATAGACGGACTTTACGACTTCACAGACCACCAACCAAACAGTTCAGATCACCTATCTCAAGCTGAACGCAAGGCATTGACTGAACTTATCCCCAACATCGTTATCAAACCAGCAGACAAAAGTTAAAAATCAACAATACTTACTGGAGGCTTACCGCCAACTCAGGAATAGCATTTACTACAGACTACTGGACAGTTCAATTCAACCCCAAACACAAATTAAACTTAGGAACATTATTCATACACTACACAACAAAAAATACATTACAGCTAAACAACAAAACTACGTGCTGGGCCCTGACAATCCACGACCACAATATTTTTACTTACTACCAAAAATACACAAGGGACCACAGACCTGGACAGTTAGCTTTGAGGTTCCTAGTGGCAGACCAACAGTATCTTGATGGCAATAGCACCACCTACCACACTTCACAATCTATCGATCATTTTATGGGTCCCCTGTCCACTAGACACCCCAGCTGCATTAAGGAATGGATACCATCCATCCATCATCTATACACCGCTTAATTCTCATTAGGGTCGTGGGGGCGCTGGAGTCTATCCCAGCTGACTCGGGTGAGGGCAGGGGACACCTGCCAATCTGTCGCAGGGCTACATATACAGACAAGCAGTCACACTTGCATTCACACCTATGGGCAATTTAGAATAATCAATTAACCTCAGCATATTTTTGGACTGTGGGAGGAAGATGGAGTACCCGGAGAAAACCCACGCATGCACAGGGAGAACATGCAAACTCCATGCAGAAAGATCCTGGGAAAGCCGGGACGCGAACCAGGGACCTTCTAGCTGCAAGGCGAAAGTGCTAACCACTACACCACTGTGCAGCCCAGGACAAATATCATTTCACTGAAATGCTCAGACCCTTGGCTGTCCCCAACCATTCCTACCTTTTTATAATAGACATTAACAATCTTTACTAATCTTTTTAGCACCCCTCTATGCTTACAAGTAATCAAAATGCATATTCACACATCACATCCCGTCCTCATGACCACATCTAGTTCCTTTCATCTCCACATATTCACATCAAATCACAGGCCTCCATTTCACAGGGTAAGGGATTCTGGAGCTGCTGGAGCTGAGTCTCACCAGGAATAATTTTGAATTCAATGGCAAATATTATTTACAAATTCATGGTACAGCTATGAGCAAAAAAAATTGCCCTGGCATTTGCCAACCTGTATATGTATCTCTGGGAAGAAACAGCCTTCACAAAATGCAAACACTTACCATTAATCTACAACAGATATTTAGATGGTATATTTGTCATTTGGGATAACCCCATTTCAGAATTTGAAGACTTTTTGACAGCCATAACCATCACACATAACATTCAGACAGAGTAAATAGAATTTCTTGACACACAGGTCTTCTTCATCCCACAGGATGAAGCAATCAAAACATTAGCAACTAGAGTTTTTTTCAAAGACACAGACACACACTTATACACAAATCCAGCTTTCATCCAAAACATACATATAAAGAACTGAAACAATCACAACTCATACGTTTCCATAGAATCTTTTCCTTCCCAGAGGACATAGAAAAGGCACCAGCCATCTTCTTCAAAGCTCTGAGGCTCTGGGGTTACTCCAAACTCTTTCTGAGAAGTAAAAGCAGAAGTAAAACAGGTATTCCTAGGGGGCAGAGGGGTATGACCAGGACACTGACAACCAGACAGGTACACTTTGTGTTGACACTTACTTCCCTAGCCTGGTGGGACTCGGCTCCAAAATCAAAGCCCACTTTCAAGAGATCCAAAAAGTCAGTAGGGATCTTGAAGGTTTCCGAATAATATCAGCGTACAGAAGAAATACAAATCCGAAGGATTTACTGGTACACTCTAGTTTAACTCAGAACAAGAATGCATCACAGAAATTCAACAAATATTCCTTTAAAGTGAAACATATTTTAAACGATTTCTCAGGTTCAGAGACTCCAATATGGCAGGATATACAACTGAAATCACTTAATGTGTTTTATTGTATTAGGCGTAAATTGTGCTTGAGGATTTATATGTACTGAAAGTACCAAATCCGTAAAATGGACAAAATCACTGTTTTATATACTCACTTTCAGGAACACACAATGGACAATTTTACAGTGTTTGGCTTGGAAACAAACATAAACTGGACAAAGGCAAAGAGCAGAGTGACACTGGATAAAGCAGTCTGAAAGCCTGTTTTCCAACAGGCCCAAATGAAAAGCTTGGATCGAGAGGGCAAATTGTCTCCATCTTTTGGTCAAATAAAAGAATTGCAACTGATATCCTGGACAAGGCTCCAGTACCTGTAATAAGGAAAAACAAAAAAAGGAATAAATAAGTAATAAATAAGTTTTTATTTGTCATTGGTGGTATGTTTTTTTTCTTTACAGATCCTTATCTGTTGCATGATTCTTAAACAACACTCACATGTTCAGAACATAGCGCTTACCTGATACATACCTGAAATCTTTTATCCCAGATACACACATTTAATGGAGAAATCACCAGCCTCTGACGTTCAAGCCCCACTTTTGGACCGCTCTCGTCCTGCTCTTCACTCTGCCTGGAGACTCCATCGTGGTCGTGGCTTTTTTTTTTTTTTTTTTTTAAAAACTTTCTAATTGTTTTTGTGTGTGTGTGTGTGTGTGTGTGTGTGTGTGTGTGTGTGTTTTATTTTTAATATTTTTGTTTTTGATTTTTTTTAATGAAATATAATGTTTTGTGTGAATGTGAGGGAAAATGAAGTGCTTGTGAGACTGCTTGGCTGTTTGTAGGTGTTTAGTGTGTGTTTTTAATCAACTCAGTGTAATTAATAAACTGTTTTTAACCTTTAGCAGTTTTTATCAGTGCTGGTAGCTTTGTTATTTTTTAACAAGGTGTTTTTGTGTTTAATTCTGGCAACGAAATTAATTTCCAAATGTGTATAAACAAAAGAAAACTGCTTTTGAATTTTGAGTTTAGTGGAATGTACCCTTTAATGCTCATGTCTATGATTTTCTCCCTGTTGTCAATGGTAAATTCCCTGTAACTAACAATTTTGAATCCCAAGTTATCAAATTGAAGCTAATGAGTGAAACCCGAGGAATTAGAAGCCAAAAAACAAAAGCAATCCCAAATTAAAACCCAGAAAAAAATCAACTAATTTAACACTTGTATGTGCCGCAGCAACATTTTAGTCCTGATCAGAGCCTTCTTCAAGCCTGGCTCACAGTGATTTTTGATGCAAACAGTTGCAGCCTTGACCTGGAGATGTTGCTCGCTCCTTAGATTGAGCCACAGTGAGGCTGCAGCAGGCCCTCTTCTTATACTATGCAGCCCAGGAACATGTATGGGCAAGTTCCCTCTAGCTTTGAACAGGGCTCTCATCCACTGCTCAGCTGTTACACATTGATCCTAATTGTTTCCCTCTAATCTACCCTATCTAAATAAATAAACCCATAAAATAAACTGTTTTAACCCATATGAATTTTAACTAAAAAATTTTTTTTTTTTTTGTGTTTATGAACTTGAGTGTTTTAAATCCAAATCAAGTGATTATAATTCCTTTTAATGTATTTTAAAGTGAGTTTAAGGCCAGAAACCACCCGGGGGCTGGTAAGACTTTCCTTACCCTGATCCTATAAGGGCCGGCTGGACACTCCCCCCAGACACTTGTGTGGTGTCTGGGGGCTTGTCCTGGTGACTAGGCATAGGATTAATGGAGCTGTCCTTGTCAGTTCTGCAGTCCCTTTGGGGGCTGCATGGAGATCAGTTCCGTCATCGAGATAGTTCATCCCCTAACCACCAAATCCTCCTCTCCACACTGACTAAGCTTGGCATCTCCAGATCAGCCCTCCACTGGTTCATGTCCTACCCTCAGGAAGATACTTCAGAGTATCTTTGAGGGGAGAAGTGTCTGAATTGCAAAGCCTTGAGGAGTTCCTTAAGGGATTCCAAATGTGGATGATAATTATACACAAACATTTATTAACTAATTCTACGAACAAACAATAAACAATAATGACATGACAACAACAAACAGTGAATAAATGAATGAATAAATGCAGACAAATAAACTAATGAACTGTGATCGTCACTGGAAGCAGCTGGTAAAAAAGGTGATGAATTTAGAATGACTTTGATAATTGGAAAACCAATTGTAGCCAATTTGTAATTCGCCCATTTAGCAGAGGGAAAGTGATACTTACATAGCCTTTGTAGTAGTGTGAGGGAGGCCTCTGCAGGATGCAGAGCTGTGATGATCTGCTGGATGAGTTGGTTCAGGAATGCAGGACAAGAAGGCACTTTGACAGGTTTGCTTTGCAAAATTGTGCCAAAGTAAAAACACTAAGAGTCAAAGCTCATAGTTATTGTAGTATCTGACCTGAGATATGTGTTGCTTTGAACAAATAACATAAAGTCTTATTTAAAGTGAAGGAGGAGATGGGTTTAACTGTCAGAGGACAAATTTTAAATTCTGTGTTTTAGTTGTTGATTGGGAGGATATTACTCTGGCATCTATGTGTAATCTTTGACTTTGTGTTGTTTGCACTGGGTTGGTCTGACTCCTAGGGAGCTGAGGCCAGATGTTCACTCTCTGATGTCCGGTGTAGACTGGAAGTTCTTGCTAAACTTAAGAGGAGGAGCCAGGGTGGTGCTCCATTTTGATGCCAATAAGTTTGCTCTTCTGTATGAGAGGAGCAGTGAGGGAGCCCCCCTCTCTTTTCTTTTCTTCTTGTAGGATAGAGAAGGAGAAAACTGTAGAATGTCATACGAATAACAATAGATTAAAAACTTACTCCGATTCCTAAAATTGACAATGCATTTAGGTAAAATTAAGTATGATTAATTTAGAAACCATGAGAAATAAGAAATCTGTTTGAGCTTGTGAGTAGTTGTCTCTAAAGAGACTCTTAAGGGAAATTAAAATGACCTAAATGTTGGCAGATATGTGCAAATTTCACTGAATTGTTTATTGTGTTGTGTATGAGTATTTATGGTGGTCATAAAACATTAAACCTTTGTTTGTTTTCTCTGTTTTTCCTCTGTTCAACTATGATGTATGAGACTTGTGGAGGAGACCAAGGAGATGGAATGCGTCTGAATTCTGATCCTCCAAAGGACAAATGAGAGGACAGTAGACTGTGCTCTACACAAACTGAGGCTTGCAGATGACGATGCTACAGGGCTCCTGCATTCAGTCTGATCAAGGCCAGTGCAGTTTTATTCACAAATTCTTTTAGCTGACACCTGTATTCACCTATAAGTGTGTACACTTATTTATGGTCAATATTGTTGATTGGTTTATTTTCACATATAGGCCCACAGTGTTTCTTTTACAGCCGTGACTCCGATAATTTTTTTAGTCTGGGGTCAATAAAGCACATCTGTGTACACATACATGGGATATTACATGTAATTATTTGGGAGGAAGCTTGGCAATGGACTGACCATCTGAGGCATTTAATTGATTAATGGATCACTATTGATTTAAATAATTATTTGTGGATTTGTGGTTTAAATACTGTTGAGAGCTGTGAATACTGGTTTCATTATTTGTGTATGGTCTAGTTTGATCTTGGTTGATTTGGAATTAAACATTGAGACTATTGGACAATTTTTAGACAAATGGGTGTGGTCTGAGCATCAGGTGATAGACCATGGTTTCCTTTGAGGTAGACATTACAATGTCAAAGATGGACAGTAAAGTTAGAAGAGTGATTATGCCTGTTGATGCAGTGCAAAAGAACAATCCGCTTGTTAAAGGTGTTGCAAAAATGTCGGAGAAGTGGAGCAAGTGGCCTGATATCGACCAACCCTGGCCAGTAGAGGGACTCTCAATCCCAGTGTAATAAAAACAATGCAGGTGCTGGTGTCCACACATAAGGCGGGCAAAAAGAAAGGAAGGAAAGGACAGAGGCGCACGGAGAAGAGACAGATGGAGCTTGGTCCCTGTAATGGAGAAGATCCTGCAGAAAGCGGGTCTTAACAGATATGTGGCAACTGCGGTGAATGATCCAAAATTGTTTTGCTGCAAGTAGAGGTCGGATGTGGAGAGCGTTGAGAGATACGTTCCCAACAAACATACATCCTGATAATATTTTAATTGAGCCACTGGGACCAGAGGAGAATCCGAGGGCCTATGTGTCAAGGGCTCATCAGACATGGAGAAATGTTACAGGAAATGACCCAGATTTGAATCAAATGGAGAAATCAATTCTGCGAGGTAAAATACAGAAAGGGTTGCCCCCTACCAGTGAGGAGTAAATTGGCAGAGGTGGTTTCTCTCGAAAACATGACAAGAGCCGCCTACACAGATCATGTAGCTCATCTGGTGGAGCTGTGTCGGAAAAAGGAGCACGACCAGAAAGAACAGGACAAGGAGACTCTTAGAAAACTTAATCAGATACAACTGGTAGAGAATAGGAGGGAGGTTTGTAGCAAGCAGTTGTTTTGAAAATGAGTCTGAATCCTCAGAGCAACATACATTTATGGCCAGCGAAGCAGCCAGATGAGTCTTATTGCATGGTATATGATTTGAGAGTGGTGAATGAAATAGTGACTGATTTTTCAGCAGATGTGCCAGATCTGCATATTTTGTTAGCTCAAATTCCTCCAGATGTTACATGTTTTATGGTGTTAGATTTGTGTGGTGCATTTTTCAGTGTTCCGCTAAGTGCAGAAATTGAAGTCTATTTGAGGGGGTTTACATGCAAAGGATAGTTTTATGAATATAAGAGATTGCCACAAGGATTCAAACAGTCCTCACATTTTCAATAAGCGCTGGAATATGATTTGGATGCTCAGTCTGTTGTTAAGTCTGTTGTTCAGTTTTGGTTAAGTGGGGCCATAAGCAGGTAGAGACTTTGAGATTGCATATACTCAGATAATAGAAGAGCCTGTGGATAAAAAGGTAAAATTAGTCCTACAAAATTGGGACTTGAACAGCATTTAGGAGTTGTTTATCATCTGCAATGCCAAGGTGTTTGTAAAAATAATAAGAATAGTAATGGTATGTTGAAAAACTGCTCTGTTGATATCTGACAACGCAGGCGTCTAATTTAGGTAGTGACGCTTCAATTGGAGTTAATAGTGTGACGTTCGAGTGAACTGGGAAATGTCCATTTTGAATATCTGACTTCATTATAATCTCAACTTGTATTTTTGGTGTCACCTACAGTAGAGATGTCCAAACTCCAAATGGGATTCAGTATGGTTAAAGGGGGGAAATGGAACGTGTGAATTATGAATTGTGTTTGATGCATCTGATGTTTTGCAAGATACTGGTTGGCAATCTTTTTCTTTCCAGGATACCATCTGGGAAACCAATCTAAGAGTGGCTGTTGTTCAGATATCCCTACAGCCGAATGGAATCACATGCTCAAATATGGACAATGAAATGGACAATAAAAGGGATGGAGAATCCTGAATAACAACATTGCAGTGAGAGCACACTACAACTGGAGCTGCTGCTGAGGAGCGACAGTTTTCTTATATATGCTTACAGGATTGGATTTTGTTTTATTATATATCATCTGTTGCATAATTAGATGTTTACTCTTGCTTACACTTCCCTACATAGGGGGGTATTTTAATTAGTGGTAACGTTAATATGTTTTATTTAAGTTTTTGAGTTTCTATACCTAAATGACTAATATGTAAGTGTTTATGTTAGGGGGTTTCATTATTTTGATGTTTTCTGCTATGAGGTGAGTACATTGGGATCTCAGGTGTTTTCTTTCTTTCTCGGGTTGCTTAGGGACAGTGGTGTTAGGTCCATTGAAGGGTGCGATGGGTCGACCAGCCTGGCTTTGGACATTTTTTGATTTTATTTCTGTGATTCCCAAATGTATTTGCTTCCATTTATTTCACATACTTGTTTGAACCCTCTTTTCAATTGGCTTGGAATACCATATGTGGTCGCCTGGGCCAGAGGGACCGTGAGAGACTTTTCCTATCTTGATTGTTTGATGGATAATTTGGAAAGATAGCTGCCTGGCAGGTTTTTTGCTTTCACACTCCACAAATTTACAATATTGCTCAGCTTATGCCGTGATTAGCATGGACAGAAGCAAATGGCATAAATATTCTGTGTGTGATTCTTATGTATCCAATATTATGGTAATTAGCGAGACTGACGTGTCGAAGGGGGGAATATGTAGTTTGTAATATGTAGAGAATATATTCTTAGAGTAAAAATTCTCTCCGTGTCTTTTGTGGCTTTGGTCTGTGACAGAAAGAGAGAGGAGGGGGTGTTTGTATATCATATGTGTGCATCTTCCACAAACACTTCAGATTTGATGTGTTCTGCTTCCATCTGAGTCCTGATCAACCTGGTATCAGAGACAGAGTCCAGATCGTCATTCCTATGATGGTGCATTTCTTTAATATTCTGATTTAAACTGTTCAATTCATTCCTATGTAGAAAGTTCTGTGTGTTAGGTCAGGAGATCAGAAGGTCAGAATGCCAATCCTGCAAAGGTGTGGTTTTCCTCACAGTTGACACTTTATGACCTTTATCAGATTCTAATGGAGGTAGGATGCATCCTGTTGTCTCCAAAAGTGCCATGAGTGGTCCTTTAGTAGCAAACATCCGATCAGCAGATATTCCATTTGGAGGTGAATTTTGGGTTAGCTGTCTCCTGAAATGGTGTCTTACCAAATTACAGCTTTGGGAAAGGGTCTTTGGATCTTTGTGTGGTGCTCTGGAATGTTCTGCTCCTTAGTAGGCTACATTAGATATTAGTCTCTGGACTGACACACACTGACTGCGGTACCTGATTACTCAGTTTCTAAGTTATCAGCCCATTAAATGCTGTTGTCAGTTCAGTTAGTATCATGTCCATAATTATTGCTAGCAGGTGCCTACCTGCATATACTAGTGGGGCGAAAAAGTATGTCAATATCCATTGTGATCACTGATAATCAGACCCTCTACAAGCAAAATCTGGTGGTAGGTGTGGTAAGTGCATGTACAGTCTCTGGTGGAGTCTCACCTTGGAAACCTACAAAATGGAGATTTGTGAAATGTGGTAAAAGTAGCAAAACTGTGCATTTCAAATCAAATCAAAGTCTTTTCCTAAACCTATCATTTTTTTTTATTTTTAGTGTGTAAACTGACTGAAAATGTAAGTAAGCAGGGATTGAAAACAAAAGTAAAACTAGACTGTCATAACAATGAAATGGTTTGATAAGAGAGCACTAGGAGAGAGCACTAGAGAGCATTAGGTAACTAGAAAAGCACTCAGAGAGTGCAGTACTCCACCAAGGCTGCTCAGTTGATGTATCATATCTGACGGATAAAGTCTTTAATAAAAAATGACCTTGTGCTGAGCACAGGCATTTGTTATGCATGTACATGTAATGTATGGATACTGAATTGCGTGTAGATTACTCTTATAAAGGTCTATTGATCAGTGCATCACTTTTTGCAAGCCTTTGTTTTACTAGTGTTAAAAAAACTGTTCCCTCCATGATTTTATTTTGAAGGCGTATTTTTAATGTTACGGGCTTTTATCTTGTGACCATTCCAGTGGCAAAGGAAGTGTTTATCTAAGAAGCGGTTTCCTGATATGACAAAGACGCTGCCGAAAAGTCTGAAAATTCACGTAAAGATGGAAGGAAAACGGTTCCATGCTGTTGCTGTCTAGCAAAGGATGTGTATAAATTTATAAGCAGCTAGCTGGAATCGAGACAAGCTCTTGTGGTGTTTCCTGTAGAAATGAGTGGACAGAAGGGTGAATTTGTGTTCAAAATAAGGCTGACAGCTGAACGTAAATCAAGGCTTTGTGAAACATCAGTATGCTTCACCATTGTCTGGCTGGGGGTTGCTACATTGCATGACCTAAATATGTAGCATGCGGCGGGAATTGATGGGACTCGGAAACACTGCCACAATTTATTCAATTGTTTCTTGTATGATTTCCAATGGATTAATCACAGTCAATATGTAGCAGGATCGCAATCATGTGATCGCCAGCAGGCAGCTGACGTAGCATTCCTTTGTTTTCATAGTTATGGGGACGCTGTGCCTGCTGCTATATCTCCCAATGCGAAATCATTTACAAATCCATGGATCCAGACTATAAGCTACATCAAAATCTAATGAGGTGGTCCTTGTGTCATTTCTGACCTTCCCTGAAAATTTCATCCAAATCCGGCGATCCGTTTTTGAGTAATGTTGCACACTGACAGACAGACAAACATACACAGATCATCACATAACTCCACAGCGTTCCTTGGTGGAGTAATAACAGTCTATTCAATTCAGTTCAATTTTATTTATATAGCGCCAACTACAGTCAAATTGTCTCAAGATGCTTTCCAGAACCCATATGCCTGACCCCCAGAGCAAGCCCTAAGGTGACAGTGGCAAGGAAAACACCCTTATAACAGGGAAAAAACCTTGAGCAGAACCCAGCTCTTTATGTGGGGGGACCCATCTGCTGGCTGGGCGGGTTGAGAGGAACAGAAGAGGTAGAAAGGTAGAGATAGAGGGGTAGAGAGGTAGAGGGGTGGAGAGGGGGAGGGATGGGAGAAGAGGGGGGTGGGGAACAAGGAACATATACAGTTGGATACATGTATGATAAGCTAGATGATACATACAAAGTACAATCTAACATTGAAATTGATTCATAGTTTACTGTTATGATGTACGGCTCTGGCATTAAATATACTACATATATAGCTGGTAGTAAAATTCAAACAGTAAGTAGATGAGCATATCAAGTATAGTGAGGGTGATGCAGAGTCGACTGGTGGAAATGGGAAGCTGGAAGCAGTGGGCTAGAGGAAGGTCAGCAGCAGCATCCTGCTGGAGACTAGACCAGTTGGTGGGAGAACAACCACAGATCTGAAGCATCCAGCTCTGGGACCAGGGACACTCGGAGAAAGGACACAGAGAGAAACAGCAGGGAGAAACAGAGTGAGTGTAATGCAATAACGGTATATATATTAAATATAATGGTAGCTAGAGAAAGTCTCAGTGTATCAAGAGAGGTCCCCCAGCAGTCTACGCCTATAGCAGCAGAACTAGGGGCAAAACTAAAGGGACGTCGAAAGGGGAAGTCAGTTGTGCAAATGAAGACACCAGCTGACCCCCCAGTCTACAATGCCTACTACTGGTGCATCTGATAATATTAGAATATGGTAGAAAAGGTTCAATATTTTTCATCAGACATTGTTCAAAATGAAAATATATATATATATATATATAGTTCTAGACTCAGTACACATCAATTGAAATATTACAAGCCTTTGTTTGTTTTAACTTTAATGATAAGCTTACAGCTCATGAAACTCTCCCAAAATCAGACTCAAAATATTAGAATATTCCAAAAGATCAACAAAGTTCAGCTAAAACAAGGATTTATGATGCATGAATCTGGTTCATCCCATTCTCCTCTTAACAACAAATCACACATTCTCTTTTAGGTTCAGGTCTAAGATTTCAAGCAACTTTGATCCTATGGATCTCCACTTTATTTGCTTGTGCACCTTTTTCTTCTACACCTTTTTTCCAGTCAGTTTTCCATTATATGTCTTGATACAGCACTCTGTGACATGTAGCCCTTTCCGTAATGTACTTCTTTTGAGTCTTACCCTCCTTGTGGAGGGTGTCAGTGATCGTCTTCTGGACAGCTGTCCAGTCAGTAGTCCTCTTTATGATTGTGGTCGTGTAGACTGAACCAGACTGAGAACTTGGCTCTTTACTTGTGTTTTGAGTTAATTAGCTGATTAGAACTCCTCTTAGAACTGTGTGGGAATGTCTCGGGGTCCTTGACTGATATCTCTGTTGCTGCCTGTGAAATATAATATTTTGAGACAGAGGGAGTGATGAGCTGTACTAAGCTGTTATCATAAAAATTTAACAAATAAAGGTTTGACATATTTCAGTTGATGTGTACTGAGTCTAGAATACAGTATATCCAATTTTAATTTTGAGCAATGTCTGATAAAAAAAAATGAACCTTTTTAACCATATAGTAATAATATAAGATGCACCTGTAGAAGGTGGTGAAGGCCACTTACTGATGATATCTATGGCCATTATATCAACTGATAATGCTGTTTTAAAGGGCTAATAATAGCTGCTTTACTTACCACTATGTTTTCTGTGTGTATAATGGATGTCAATGACAATTTCTGATTTCAGTGAAGGACACTGGCATTTACAGCAGAAAAGGCAAAAATGATAATATGTAAAAGAGGAGATGTATGCAGTGTAGCCTTCCATCTCTGTCCACCTGCCGGGGGAGGGCCAGTCATCTGCTGCTCTTCTGATTGTCTTCACTCAGCAGATTTTCTTTTACCTCCGATTTCATTCAGTCAACAGCCCTGAAACAGCTAACCTACAATGCTTTACATCTGCTCCACTGTTCTTCAGTAGTGTATTTATATTACCTTTAGTCTGTCACTGACAAAGGCACTTCTGAGCTTATGTCTGGATGTGACACTCCCATGTTGCTAAGAAACTATGTGCACACAATATTAAGCAAAGCAGGCTCAAACTGAAGCAGAGAGGTGATCTATAAACTGCAGTGGAGGTTTACAACAGGCATTTTGGGTCACAATTTTGCTGTTCACATTCGTTTCCTCAAGGCGCATTTTCAGTCCATCTGTCTGCTTGCATTTGCTGCCTCATTTCACTTATGTTTTGAAATCTTTGTAGTTACTCTGTCACAGTCACAGCCAGAGGCTGTGATTAGGTGGCAGTGCTCTCTGGTTCTCTCTCTCCTAGGAGTGTGGCAGAGGCTGGCAGCAGGTGTGGGTGATTCCAATCTACTGATCATGTGCAGGTGGGAGTCGTCTAATCAAGCTGGCTGGCTTCCCTTTACAAAGTGACTCGACTCTTCGTTTGGTGCTGGACCGTCTCCTAACTAACAGTTAGTGTTGCAACCAGACCTGTCTGAGTCATCTTGTGTCCTAGACCTTGCTGTAATCCAGTTTTCTCTGTTCAGTGCTGACTCCTGCCTGCTTCTGTTGCCGTCTTCCCTGCAGGTTGAATTAGCCATCTGGCTGAGGCTTCCTGGCTTCCAGTGGACCGTGGGATTCTCCAGGGAGGGCTCAGGCTGCTGTCATGCCACATGTGAGCCTGCCACTAGTGATGGTCAAATGAAGCCCCATGAATCACTAAGGCTTTCCAGCCCATTGCTTCACCAAAAGGTTCACTTCTCGAGGCTTCAATGAAACGGTGAATACTGCCATCTACTGGACAAATTGACATTAAGCGGCATTGCCATACTACCATGACCTGAGCTGAAATGTAGGAATGACTTTTGTGTGCAGAAACAATAAATAATGGATGTTTCTGTCGTATATGCATGTGTAAGTATATGTACTCCAACAGAGATACAGAGATCTCTTCTTAATTAAAATAACATTGAAAACATCTCAAGAGTTTGTATTTTTATTTAAAAACAAAAGTTTTTCCATTGTGCCTGGATTCAGGCGGTTTCTTCGTTTAGATAACACTTCACCCGCCTTGGAAAATACACTTTCACAGGGCACTGATTAAGCTGGGGAACGTAGCCATGTAAGTGCTATTTTATAAAGGTGAGGGTACTAGGTTTTGTGCATCTTCCAGTAAGCCAGAGGATCCTCAGTTCTTGCAATGTTAAGCTCTGCCAGGTAACGATCAACTTCAATAACCGAATCAGCCACAACACTTGAACTGCTCCTGCTGCTATTAATGGTATCATCCAGCAGCTGCCACAGTTCACCTAACAACAAGAAAGGAGAGCAGGGTGTAATTCACAATACCAACATCATACCAACCTCATAATCAAGAATACAGAGATAGGGTTACTTACTATTACTTGCAGATTCATCCACTTCGGCGTCTTGCAGCTGGTCTGGGGATGCAGATAGGGCCTCAGTTCTTATTAACGCTGCACATTCATTTTTCAGTCTGTTTACTGCTTTGTCTGCTTTTGCCAGACTTTGGAATCCAAATTTCTTGAATCCAGCAAGGTTGGCATTGTCAGGGCATCTGCTGATTCCAGACAGCTTATGTGTTCCCTGAGACGTCTTATCAGGTTGTCACCTAGCTGTCTTGAAATGGTGGAAGTCATCGTCTGCATCTTGTTGATGATTGCATGGTGCAACATTTTCATCAGTGGAATGACTTTTGAAGCCGATACCCTCTTCTCAGTTGAAACCTCAACCGTTGCTTCATTAAAAGGATCTAACACACAGAGAGCATCATTTACAGAATCATACTCTGATGCTGTAAGGGTTTTCAGTGAGGCAATTGCTGCCCCCACTGGCTCTCTCAGCTCATAAAGCCGCCGCAACATATGGAATGTGCTGTTCCAGTGTGTGTCCACCTCTATGATCATCTTAAGTGGCTGCCTCCCCATCTGCTCCTGTACCTGCACCAATCTTTCTTTTGCTGTAGTGCTTGTCCTGAAAAGTGTGACCAACTTCCTACATTTCTGTCTTAATTCATTCCGTCCTTCCACAGCATCAAAGGACTTGCGAACAATGAGATTCATTGTGTGGGCAATGCATATTGTATGCCTCACCTTCAGCTGTCTGGCACATGCGTTCATGTCTGCTGTGCCATCAGTGACAAGCCACTTCACTTTGTCTGTGATGCCCCACTCCTCCATCAGTTGTACATGTCCCACAGCCAAGTTTTCTGCTGTATGGGCCCTTGGAAAATATTGCACCCCAAGCAGCGTAGTGCAGAGCTGGTCCTTGTCATTAATAAAATGACAGGTGACTGCCAAGTAGGCGTCCATATTAATGGACGTCCACATGTCAGACGTGAGACTGACAGCCAGAGCCTTGTGGACCTGCTCTTTTGCTTTCTCCTTGGCCTCCTGATATTTTCTCTCCACCATTGCCTTCAGAGCCTGAGGGTGAAAAGAAGAGCTGTTATGATGACCAACATAAAAATGAACAACTTGGCTTTGTCCACACACCTTTCTACTGGGGAGAATATAGTTGGGATCCATTGCATGCATTAGCTCCCTGAACCCCACTTTCTCCACAATGGAGAATGGCTGGGAGTCTTTAATGATCATGTTCACCACAGCCTCGTCCACCTGTAACAGTTAATGCTGCTGTATTGTAGGAGCTGAATACAAGATTTTATAAACATGCAATATATATTTACTGTTACTTTAGCTTATATCCGGCCTGTTGGTAGGCTGGGCATGCTCATGCAGCGCTCTATAATGGCGAAGCATGGAGGAAGTGTTGTTGCTGTATGTCAGCTCCTTGTCTTTAATAAAATCATACATATTAGGACTGATAGTTCAATGTATGGCAAGTATCCAAATATATTATGAGTTTTCACACATACAAACCTTATTATGAGTAGTCAACTCAAAATACTCCCACACGGGTGAGGACTTCCTCTTTCTTCCTTGCTCCATCTGTGAGAGGATTTGTGTTACAACAAACAAACATGGAACTGGCAGGAATTTGAATGTTCTTACAGTGTTTTCTTGTAAAATCACAGTCACCATAATATATATATATATATATATATATATATATATATATATATATATATATATATATATATATATATATATATATATATATATATATATATATATATATATATATGCACCATCACATGAATTAATTATTACCCAACACCAGTGTTTAGTTTACAGCTCATTTTATTAATAATACATAAAACTTTTGTACATATTTCACTTACACATGTTGTCTTTCAGAATGGATAACACAGAAACTAACACATGCTTTGCAGGCCCTGCTGTAGAACTGTGGCTCCCAGTGGCTTCTTTACATACATGTGTCAAAGTAGTGTCTAGTTCACATGTGACTGAAGAAGGTGACAGAAGGTGCACACACCAAATACAGGAGTGAAATTTACAAATGGTAAAACTGACACACACAAACACCCATAATTTTACACAACCCACAAACCAGTGTCAAAGAAAATCATATATAATGTCTCACATCAAAGCGCTACAGTGGGGAAATAATCTAAACTGCTGCTCTTCCTACACTTCTACTCCTCCAGCTACTGCTATTGTATTTCACACTGACTGAATAATACTAACTATAACTCGCTCTAACTCACAACAACTCGCTATAACTCGCTCTAACTCTCTCTAACTCGCTCCAACACCTCTCTCCACAAACGCCGACAACACCCACAGTGTGGCGCGAGGTTTGAATCGTTTTTATGGGACAGCGATACGTTGAACGAACCAATCACGTTTTTTTTTTTTTTTTTAATTGAATGTTCATAATAACATTACATTTATTATGCCAGGGGTTTTTACTTAAAACAAAACAGTGAAAAACAATAATGTCCAACAAATAAATAAAAATAATATAAAGACAATAAAAAATACAATCAGCAGTTATATTGCATGAAACCTTCCAATGTTTTCACAGCTTTGGGATTTGAAGAGTATTGAATAGAATCTTTGTACTGTGCCAGTTCAAGCAAGTATAGTTTAAAAAGGGGTTTTTTAGCAGTGAATTTACACTTATGAATATGAAATTTTGCAAAGATTAGTAATAAGTTAATCATGTAATATTCCTTTGTTTTGGGGCTACTTATTGTTATAAAAACCAAAAAGCACATTGGGATAGGTAAGAGAAAAGTTAATGAAGATATTGGTCTGGACATAGAGAATGAAGTCTTTCCAAAATTTCACAGTAAAGGGGCATTTCCAGAACAGATGTATGACAGTCTCAGAGTCATGAGTACAGAAAGAGCAATTGTAGTCTGTGTCCTTGTGTAAGGATTGCTTGGCTGGGTAGCATCTGTGGAGCAATTTGAAACACACATCCCGTAGTTTGTTCGTAATGAGATATTTAGAGGGAAGAGTCCATACAACATTCCAATTGATATCAGGAACAAATTGTCTCCAATAATGAGTAACATAAGGCACAGTGGCAAAGTTTTTCTGTAGTAAAGCTCTAATGTTTTTATTTCTCGTGGCAGGACTTGATGCAAAGCATATTTTGCCAGTCAGTTTCAAAAACTGATGAAGATTTTATTGGTGGCCTCCCATTAGCTGAAAAATCTTCTCCTACGAACCAATCACGTGATCTGCACAAACCGAGGCCTCGTTTGTCATCGGTCACGTGACTTTTCCGGAAGCGACACAAGCCTCGAAGCAAAGCTTCATCTGACACGCCCACTTTTACTCGAGACACGCCTCAATGCCTCGGTTCATTTGTCCCATTACTACCTGCCACACCACGAGGACACCACTGGGGCTGGTAACCACCGTCACCGTCTACCTACCTGGACGCCACGGATAGTGATGGCTGATCGAGGCTTTGTTGAAGCTTCGACACTTCATTCAAAACCTGGTTCAATTACTCGAGGCTTCACTGACACACAGTGCTCGAGTAGGACATCTGGTGGTCAATAAAATGAAGTGCAATCAAGACGTGGTCGGTTCATGGATTGTTTTGGATTTGATTCGCCATGCACACATTCCTCTTTGACTACACTAGATGATTGTATGGGTTCAAGTGGACACAAAAATAATATTACTGGTAATAATAATAACGATAACTATTGAAGAGCACGTTTCTTATTTGCCATGTTTGTCTGTAACCCTATATACTCTTCACTTATATTCTGTGTTATGAAACATTTAAACAGTGCTGCTACATTCATGAGATGTGCTCTATAAATACAGACTGATGTAATTTTCACACGGGGCTGGTGCAAATACAGATTATATTATGGATTTTGGCAAAGTATGTCATGGTGTTAATTGGTAAAGAGGTTGGTAAAGAGGGTGTGCTTGAAAACAGATCAGTGGGTGTGCTCGTGTAACTGGATATGATTTTTTTTATTCAGAAATAACAATTTATCAACAGTTGTCGGACTCAAGGAGTTTCTTCTTTTACTATCTCCACAGCCCTGAAAAAAACCTGTTCACACAGCACAAATGAGCCTGGTATCACACAGCATACACTGGACCTGTGAAACAATCACTTACCAAAGTCAATCATAATTTGAATGCATTCAAGTAATTTTCCATTCCATTGAAATTGGGCATTGGCTCCTACAGGCATGCACTTTAAGGACAACAATAGTGTAATTATATTTTCTACAGCAGCATCATTGTACATGAGGGCTTGCCCTGAGTTTTCCAATGTAAATACAGGTGAAATAAAAATAACACTCGTAGTTGCCTTGTTATCCGGCAGCAAATGGAAATTATGCCATGCACAGGACCTTTTCTTGATTGGCTCCTGCTGCAGCTCTATCTATCTATATCTATCTATCTATCTATCTATCTGTATCTCTACATATCTCTATATCTCTCTCTCTATATATATATATACACTGTCAAAGCAACTAACGACAGCAACAAAACCAACCTATTCTGCGGAAAATCATTCAAATGAACGACACTAAGGGATCTCCTATCCCGGAACACACTCGATCCCGCCCAGTGAGTCGCATAACAAACCGAACCAATCAAGCAGCTTATAGGGGGGGCTTCAAGCCAAACAGGTTGGGAACTACTGGTCTAAGGGACAGCTCAGGTGATCTCTAGCAGCCCCAACTATAAGCTTTATCGAAGAGGAAGGTTTTCCGCCAAATCCAAAATATCAAGCTAAATTTGAATGACTTGACAACAATGTAGAGCATTTAAAATTAAATTCCATGTTCAGTTTTGTCTTTATTGATCTTCCATGTACAGACAACACAGTTCAGAAAAGCTAATTTTTAACCGGCTCATATGCAAAGTTTGCTGAATATTGTTAGAGCATCAATTTCTTTTAGGTTTCAAGAGTACCATAGATATAGCAGTCAACTATTCTGTTAAAATGTAATAAATCAGTGACACACCACTTGATGAATTGCACCCTTCTAATTTGGTAAATTGGCTCTAGATTAAAGACTAATCTAAATAACACCAATCTTTATTTCTTCACATCTTTAGCATTTGATGGTGGCTTAAAATGAGAGCAAATAAATTTATTTTAACAATACAACAGGCAGATACCGTAGAATTGCTTACCATCCAATGAGGTTGGAGAAATTGTTTATTGAAGCTTGCATTTAAATAAAATTCTGCAGAAAACAAAAACACGATATAAACACTGAAGGGTGGCAAATGTAATGTATTGCATTAAGAAAAAGTACAATTTAAAGACATGAATTACAACATAGAAATAACCTATGTACACCATGAGTACAGTGATAAAACGCAACATTAGCTACAGAAAAACCATGTCTATTCAACATAGTATAACAGTAACAGTTTTGTGCGAGAGCTGAAGACATAATGCGGGTGGCTTTACTTCCTCCTCTAACTGAAACAGAGACTGTTTTGTAGCTGTTTATCAAATCCAGCAGCTTCTGTTTTATGCAGAAAAATAAGCAGAAGCTATGGCGGGCTTTGCACGCTGAGGAACCTCTGGGGAAAAAAAAATAAAAAATAAAAATATATTTAAACAGCCATCACACTTCAATGTGTCAATCAAAAACACAGATTCTTCTTCTTTTAATTTGAAAGTGAAGACATCCAAACTAGTATTGGAACATTTGCAAGGTAATTACAATATGGAAGATCTTAAACATGACTATGTGAAGTGCTAAGGTGACATATGCTGTGAATTGGCGCTATATAAATAAAATCTAATTGAATTCAAACACGGAGATCTGGATTTTTTGCACTGATATTATCATGATGCCTGTGAACGCTGTCATCTCGATACTGCTAGTATGCACCACTTTGGCCATTTAATGTGTAGGGACTACAAAGATGTGTAACATTCAGAGATTCTTTTTCAGGTGAGTGGGGAATGGTGAATGACTGTGGGCTAAGTCACAGTAGCCTCAAGCCTGTCCATTCAGCACAGACTGAATCACTCTGCTTTCAGCTGTGCTCAGATGACAAGCTGTAGAACACTGTTTGCGTGAACCCTGGTTCAGTTTGCTTCACACTTAATTGCTTTGGATATGAGAATAACATATTCATTCAAAATGACCTGTCCTTTCATTCTGCCACTACCTTTCAAGCATCACTCCTGTCTGGTGTCTTTAACCTGCATGGAGACACTCTTTTGTATACAAAATGTTCAAGCATTATGAAGGTATGACTTAGGTTAGGCAACACCTTGCAAACCTTGCAGTAGTAACATTGAGGACATTGCATTCTCTGCTTAAACAGTCATATCAAATGATTATCGTTTATGCTGAACACAATAAAGTCTTTTAATTCATGAAGTGCTCTAAATTAACAGTTTACCTTTGTGAAGCAGATTAGTCGACAGTCCGTAGACTGGGTTGCTGTCATCTCTCCTCTCAAAGTATTTGGAATCCAGACCTGCAGAGTCTCCACTGATGAGAAATCACATAAGCTTGAAGACCACAAAATCAAACATGCCATCCTGTGACTAAAGTATTCTAAAACAAAATTCCCTTGAACAAGACAGACATGTTCAAAGCACTTTATAAAAAACTTGAATCTGAAATATTATTCAGCTATTATTCAACACCCTGGACAGGTCACCAGTTTATCACAGGGCTACATGTAGAGACAATCAAGCACACTCACATTCACACCTACGGACAATTTAGAATCATCAATTAACCGCAGTATGTTTTTGTACTGTGGGAGGAAGCTGGAGAAAACCCATGCAGGCAGATACACTATACAGTGAGTGGTGGAAAAAGGTTTTCGGACACCCCATGCGTTTGTGAAATATTACAATAAGAATCACTCTTATGTCCTTTAGTACAGTCACGGCCAAAATACTAAACAAATCCTAAAAAAGCCATTAAAAACTTAAAACCGATTGGTTCCATAAAATACATAAGAGATTTTGAGTATTGGGTAATTTTGGTACCAGTGATCCACTAATGAAGGTTGTGCTTTTTATTAAGAGCACATTAGAAAGTTCTTCAGAGACAAAAATGACTAAAACAAGGAACCCAGGAAACATGCCTGAAGATCAAGATTCTCAGCCCGGAAGAGTACAGCTGCCACCAGATAGCCAGTAAGTGCAGATGCAGTCCTTCAGCAGTTGGATGCACTGCAGAAATACAGACGAACCAACAGCTTGGAAGACGAACCAAGATCTGAGCGTCCAAAGGTTCCTTCAACAAGAAATGACCGTATCCCGAAACCCATGTGCGGGGAAAACTGCTAAATGACATCACAGAAACTTTAAAAAATGTAATTTAAATTTCTTTGTGTCTGTGTAATGCAGTGACACCTTTTGAACATTAGTTTTGAGTTCATTTGTTCAGACATAGAATGATTAGATAGATGTTGATTACCTTGCTTGACAGTTTCTCGCCTTCATCAGAAGCGTCTCACTGACAGCGTGTGACGTGTCAGCCGGCAGATTTTTACAGCCGGCATTTGCGGCACAACCAGTAGAGTCACCAGATTTGCCGGGCCAACCACGCCCACACCGTAATGGCATGTCATGGTGAGCCCAACGGACCCGACCATCCCACCAGGCATGCCGCATCCCCCGTCGCCCTATTTCCTCTGGAGTAGTGTGTCCCAGGTGTGGGAGAGCATGAAGCCCTCCTCGTCCCTGTTCATGGCCCTCTTCGCCTGCCTCCTGATCTCCATAGCCTCCTTAATCCAGCGTTTGTTTTCTTCCGTTCCCATGATTTTTGCCCCGCCCCAGTCCATAGCATGATTATTTCTTCTGCAGTGGTCTGATATTGCGGATTTGAGATTTTCCTGTAGTGCTTTTTCTGAGATCTTGTGAGTTGTGTTGCTGTTTCCTTTTCGGATTCCTTCTGATGTTCTTTTTTCCTTGTGTAAAATGTTCTCCCTGTCTCCCCGATGTATGTGTTATTACAAGATTTGCATGGTATTTTGTAAATGACATTGCACTTTTTTTCCTGCTTGATATTGTCTTTTGGGTGTACTAGTAGTTGCTGAAGTTTTCTGGGCAGTTTTTATGGCGGTGCCTATGTTGTGTTTTTTTGGATGGGTTCGGTTATCCCCCAGATGTACGGTAATGTGACTATGGTTTTATTGTTCTCGTGTGTGTCTCGGGCCTGTTTCATTTTTTGACTTTGCTTTTTGTTTGTTTTTTACCCGTTATATGCCTTTATTGATGGCCCACCCGGGGTACTGGCAGCGTGTGAGTGCCTGTTGAATGTGTTTCCAGATGACAGGAGGAGAAACACATTCAACAGGTACTAACACATACATACATACATACATCGGGGAGACAGGGAGAACATTTTACACAAGAAAAAAAGAACATCAGAAGGAATGCAAAAAGGAAACAGCAACACAACTCACAAGATCTCAGAAAGAAAAAGCACTAAAGGAAAATCTCAAATCTGCAATATCAGACCACTGCAAATTAAGTAATCATGTGATGGACTGGGACGGGGCAAAAATCATCGAAACAGAAAAAAAAAATGAAATGCTGGATTAAGGAAGCTATGGAGATCAGGAGGCGGGCGAAGAGGGCCATGAACAGGAACGAGGAGGGCTTCATGCTCTCCCACATCTGGGGGACACTACTCCAGAGGAAATAGGGCGACAGGGATGCGGCATGCCTGGTGGGATGGTCGGGTCCGTTGGGCTCACCATGACATGCCATTACGGTGTGGGCGTGGTTGGCCTGGCAAATCTGGCGACTCTAGTGGGCGTGCCACAAATGCAGGCTGTCAAAATCTGCCGGCTGACACGTCACAGGCTGTCAGTGAGACGCTTGTGATGAAGGCGAGAAACTGTCAAGCAAGGTAATCAACATCTATCTAATCATTCTATGTCTGAACAAAAGAACTCAAAACTAATGTACTAACAAGAAGATATAATGAACGTTTTTGAGATGGCACCTTTTGAAACACAAAAAAGACTTTTCCACAAATATTTCATGATAATATTTGAGAAATTTTAAGGGTGTCCGAAAATTTTTGTGAGAACTATAAAGCTGGACGGAACTTTGATCAAGCACTCATCAACACTCTGGGTTCCAGGGGGTCTATTAAAGAGGTGCAGAGATTTTACTGAGGCAAGCTATCAGAGAGCAAGTGGGAGCATGTCTCCAAAAAAACACTAACTATGAGAATAGTTGTGAAAGGACAAGATGAGAATCAAGAATTTTAATGAAAATTCCAGACCTTCTCAAAGCAAATGAGCATGTGAAGAGAGTGAGCCAAAAAGGTAGTGGAAATTGTGCTATTGCAGTCCACTTCTAATACTTGCAAAATTTGCATATTATGTCACGAGAAGAGCTGGGCATGTGCAGAGCAAGGCTAGATTTCAGTCAGAAGCAAACTTATGATTTGATGTCTCAAAATGGGTTGCTAAAATGGCTGCTGTTAAAAATGAAGATAAGTGGTTATTAAAAGCTTTGCTGGACCTCTGCTGTCGCTCTGTCAGTGATGATTGTGTAGTTATGTCCAGATCCAATCTCAATGATCAGGACCAATGTAAGCATTTTTAACAAGATTTCTGCAGAAATCAGGCAGTCAAATGTAATGCTTTTTAATGCCATTTTAACGCAATGCTGTAAAAATTTTAATGCCATGACCGTGAACTCAACAAATTACACAGGTTGTTTTATTTTTTGTAAAAGATGATTTTTATATGAAAACTGCCCCTACATTTCACTATTTCTGAATCCGGAAACCATTCCTGTCCACCCACAGGCTGTAGTCATTCTCTGAATTCTACGTTTTCTAGCCATTTTTGCTGGATGTTGCATTTCCCCATTTCCCAGCTATCCTCCACCTGGTCCAGCCTGCTGGCCAATTTCCAAACATGCTGTTTTTGGCAGTTGTACCCGACCGGCCAGAACAATTATCGCAAGGCTTTGGCATGTTTAGGCAGATGCACATATCTGACGAATCGCAGTCTATCATTACATATTATTATTATATCATTATTATCAAATATTTTTCTTGAAAACTGCAGAAAGAATTTTTAATGCCACTGAGAATCAAATTTAATGATTTTCAATGCCATTTACGGCCTTAATTTTCACAAAATCTATTTAATAACTATTAATGCTTTTTAACGCCCTGCAGAAACCCAGTTTAAATAATCTGTATTGGCTTTATCAACCCTAATTATTTGTTTATGTCTGCCGTCACTGAAGTGTCATAAAGAAAGAGCACAACCCTTCTTGTTCTTCTGTCAGACCATTTCAAACTCCACCTACTGGGCTTGAGTGTGCAAGGAAAGCACAAATTTTGGCAGGATTTGGCTAAAATGTCTGCCTTCTGGAAGTACTTAAACTGAAAAATTAAGTAATCCAACAGCCAGTTGTACCACTTCTGACTAGAGTATTTCACACAGAAGGAGCAACAGACCTGCACTCAATACTACCAGTTCGATACAGAACCTAAAAAGCCACACAATCAATAGAATACAGTGAGTTCACTTCAATTGCACAGGCTGCATCGAAGCACCACACAAGGGAGAATGTTTGGTGATAGAATTTTCCTCTAGGCAGTAACAAAAGACAAAAAGATCACATAGAGGGTAACTGAATTCATCATACTGGATAAGCAGCAGCAGTTGAATCGGTGGTTAGCCTTTCACGCCACAGCTAGAAGATCTGTTTCCCTGGGATTTTTCTGTGTGGAATTTGCATGTTCTCCCTGTGGGCCCGCGTTTTCTCCGGGTACTCTGGCTTCCGTCCACAGTCCAAATACATGCTGACGTTTATTGGTGATTCTAAATTGTCCGTAGGTGTGAATGTGAGTGTGCTTGTTTTTCTGTCTTTCCATGTTGTTCCTGTGACAGACTGGTGACCTGTCCAGGGTGAACCCGGCTTCCACCCCAAGTCAGCTGGAATACACTCCAGCTCTCGCACGACCCATGAGGTGCACAAATAATGAGGGAGGGAGGGACTATGGGTGGATGGATGGGTAAGCAGCCCATTGCTGCGGTAAACAATCCAGATTTTTATTGTCCTTTGCAGCATTTGGAGCCACTCTACACTCTACCCTACATTTCAGACAATGCCCTACCAGAGCTTTACAATACGGTTCCTGACTACTTATGAAACAATGACTAACAGTTTGGAAGCAGAAATACATTTTTTCTTAATGCATTGCAGAGTATTCGGTTATCAAACATATACACTGGATTGAAGTTTAATGCACTTGAAGTGTGTATTATCGAGGGAATGGTATTGGAGTGGGACTCAGCATCGGCAGATACTAAATATTAAATGACTTGGATCAGATGGGAGAACAAAACTGGATAAATGATGTATCATCTGGAATTTCTGCCCATGGAAACATAGACCATGAGTCTGCTGTGTGGCATGCTTTGACTGAACGGGAAAATAAAAATGTCATGTGAAAAAGCAAAGTGCTTCACTTTCTAACATGTTCACAGGATTGGACAAGTTTGTGGTGGTACGCTAAGACCCACTGTAACTTGTTTGGAACATTTTAAACAAAAGAAACTCACTAAAAGCAAGGACAGGGAACTCAGGACCAGATTCTTTGGAATAATCAATTTCTGCCTGAGATAATTGCCAAAAGGGATATTGTATGTACAATTATGAAGGAGCACTGGAGACTAAATATATGCACCTCACTCATTATTGACAATCTGTACATAAATAATCACTTGCACATGAATTCAAAGTTAACTCTGTGGTTATTCTAGATGTGTGCACAGCCTGATAAGTTGTTTAAAAACACTTGTATTTTTTATGTTTTTTGCCTGGTAAGATGCATGAGGTTTTTGAATTAACTGACAAGTAATTATGTGTATGTTTTAGCTAAAACATATTTAGTCAACATTAATGATGGAAACATGTACACTACCAGTCAAATGTTTGGACACACCTTCTCATTCAATGTTCTTTCTTTGTTTTTACTGCTTTCTACCTTGGAGATACAGACTAACGACATCAAAAATATGAAGCAAAATATATGGAAATATGTTAAATATGTAGCAAACAAACAACTGTGAAATAATTCTAAAAATGTTTTATATTTTAGATTCTTCAAAGCAGCCACCCTTAGCTTTGATTACAGCTTAGCAAACCCTTGGCCTTCTCTCGATGAGGTCATGAGGTAGTCACTTGAAATGGTTTTCACTTCACAGGTGTGCCTTGTTAAGGTTAATTTGTGGAATTTTTTGCCTTCTTAATGGGGTTAGGACCATCAGTTGTGTTGGGCAGAAGTCAGGTTGGTACACTGTTGACAACCCTATTTGACAACTGTTAGAATCCATACTATGGCAATAACCAATCAGCTAAATAAAGAGAAATGACAGTCCATCATTTCTTTAAGAACTGAAGGCCAGTCAGTCCAGAAAATTACAAAAACTTTGAATGTATCTCCAAGTGCAGTCGCAAAAACCATCAAGCACTACAACAAAAATAGCTCACATGAGGATCGCCCTAGAAGAGGACGACCATGAGTCCCCTCTGCTACTGAGGATAAGCCTGCTAAGAAACCACTACTAAAGAAATGCAGCAAGCAGAAGAGATTTGTTTGGGCCAAGAAACACAAGACCAGGACATTAGACCAGTGGAAATCTGTGCTTTCATCTGATGAGTCCAAATTTCAGATCTTTGGTTCCACTTGCGGTGTCTTTGCGACAGAAAAGGTGAACAGGTCTCTACATGCATGGTTCCCACTGTGATGCATGGAGGAGGAGGTGTGATGGTCTGGGGGTACTTTGCTGGTGACACTGTTGGGGATTTATATAAAACTGAAGGGACACTGAACCAACATGGCTACCACAGCATCCTTCAGTGACATGCCATCCCATCTTTTTTGCGTTTAGTCGGACCAGCATTTATTTTTCAACAGGGCATGATGACCCCAAACACACCTCCAGGTTGTGCAAGAGCTATTTGACCAAGAAGGAGAGTGATGGTGTGCTGCGTCAGATGACCTGGCCTCCACATTCACCTGACCTAAACCCAATCCAGATGGTTTGGTATTAGATGGACCGCAGAGTGAAGGCAAAAGGGCCAACAAGTTCTCAGCATCTCTGGGAACTCCTTCAAGACTGTTGGAGAACCATTGAAATTGACAAGACAGAGGTTTTGCAGAACTACAGTCATGGAAAAAATTATTAGATCACACTTGTTTCTTCAGTATCTTCTTCATTCCAATGTCTGGTGCCACTAAAGGTTGAAGAATACAATGAACATGACAAAAAATGCAGCTGATTTGATAATATTTTAAGTCCTATTTGACTTGATTAACCTTAATTGTATTCCCAGGGTATATAAGAGGACATTTCATGTCATAAGCAGCACTGCACATGCAAAGTCCTGGAGTGGTTTCCTGCTTACATTCAAGCCGTAGCACAACTTAGAAAGTTGTCAGCTCTCATAAAATGCCCAAAACAAGAATTATGTGGAGCCACAAAGGCAGCCATCTTTGCCCTGCTGGAAATTGGCATGAGTGAGAGATAAGTAGTGAAAAAACTGAAGCTCTCCAAGACAGCCGGTTATTACACCAAGAAAAAACAAGCCCAACAAGGTACTATCAAACTGCTAGCTGGTTGTGGCAGGAAACATCTTTCTACCCCACGAGATGACCGTGCATTCATCCGTTTCTGTGTCAGGAATCGTCCTCAGACCTCCAGAGACCTTTAAAATGAGTGGGCACTGTGGAGAAATGTGATTTGTTCGACAAGGACAGTTTGAAACAGACTTCTTGAAGCTGGTCTGAATTTTCCAATTTTGAGTTGATGTCCAATCCAGCCAACTTACTAGTTAGGAGGAAGCCTGGAGAGCATTCATCGAGAGCATCCTCTGCCAGAGCTGCACAGTGTGGTAAATTTCCTGCACAGCAAAAGACAGACAGAATCTGTCCCGAGTGGTAAAGATGGCACAGAGAATCGTGGGAGCTGAGCTCCCGGACCTGGACTCTGTGTACACTAAGCGCATGCAGAGAAGAGCATGGGCCATCTGCATGGACATCAGTCACCCAGGGACTCCCTGTTTGTCCCACTGTTTGTCCCACTGCCGTCAGGGAGGAGGTACCAGGCCATAAAAGCATGGACTACCAGGCTGAGGAACAGCTTCCTCCCCAGAGCTGTTGCCTCCATTATACCACAACATCTCCTCCCTCCCTCTCCCCTGTCCACAGACCTGACAACCCAGAGATGGAACACTTACTCCACCCCCCTGCCCTTAAACAGAGACTCACTGATGGACAATAATCATCTTAATGTGCAATAACCAATTCATACTGAGCATTTTACTTGCATCACTTGCAACACTTTAAAGCAGATGTTGTACCTCATTGCACTATTACATTTAAAAAAAAATACTTGTTCCTATTTACTTGTATATGTATATATATATATATGTGTGTGTGTATATATATATATATATATATACACACACACACACACACACACACACACACATATAGGTGGTGGGGCGCGATTGAAAAAATTTAATTAATTACAGGCTTTGTAATTAATTGCAATTTGCAGTTTTGTCAAATAGCAATATTTGACACAATAAGTGAAGTTTTTCAATTCAAATAAAATTGTGGTTGACAGTTGAATCAATGAATAGACATATATGTGTTTATAATTTAAAATTTATTTTAAAAAAAAGGAAAATGGGACATATAGAAAAAAGTGATTTTAATGACTTAAAGCCTGAATTTAGTTGTTTTTTCCACTGTATGGCACATAAAATCAGCATAAGTAGTTCAAGGAGCTTCAGAAAGTTGAAAATCCAGAGATTCATTCTGTTTTCATCTTTTCTGGGTCTGATAAATGGTGTAATTTTGATGGTTCTTTTTATAGGAATATCAATTTTTATTTATGTAATTTTTTTATAAACAAAAAGTTTATAATTAAGTTATTAAAAGAGATATTTTTGTTGTTGAGGTTATTCCTCCTCCAAGGAGGCGGAGCCTCAACGGAGAAAAAACTTAAACCACAAAAGTGTTTTTCTATTTATCTGCATTTTTCATCTGTCTGCTACATTCACAGATTACTGCAAATCTAAGTGCAATTACAGCAATTTTATTCAACAATTTAAGACTTTCTGTAAACTCAAGCACTGTCTAGAAAAGTGGTCTATTATGGGATGGCTACACCGTTAGCCGCTAGCATGACTCGTAGCTAACGTTAGCTCTGGTGCTAACAGCAACATGTTTTACATTGAGGTGATACCGTCGGCTTGAAGTGACACAGTGATCAGAAAACTCTTTGTTGTACAATTTGCACACAACCAGGCTTTTATCCAAGCTGCCATCGGGAAGATTTTTAAAAGGAAACTTTCTGCCCAACAAGCTCAATCTCGTCTTCCTTCACTGTTCACCAGTGCCTGACTTCACTCAGTACTTCCTGTGCTTCTTCTTCATGGCTACAAACAGACTTTAGGTTCATTACCGCCACCTACTGGGCTGGAGTGTTCATCAGAGTTACCGGTGTGCCAGAAATGACATCATTAATAGTGGCTTGATATCAGCTCTTAACTTAAATTCTTACGAGCTGATTATGATGTTGTCATTATATTTGTCCAAAAAAATGTACCTCTAGTTGTAGCAGGCATTAGAATGAACAAGAAGTTGAAGAAAACAAGGGTGGTCCAATATTTTTTTCCATGACTGTCGGTGTTCAAACATACCTCAGAAGACTAAGACTACTTCTGGCTGCTAAACTGCAGTCAAAAGTAGCTCCTACAAAGTCCTGAATAAAGAATCTGTATACTAACACGAATCAGAAATTTCTGTTTGGGATTTTTAATAGAATGTTGTGTTGTTCTTTGACTTCATTAACATGTGTGGTCATTTTTTGTATATCTATTGTTTGCTATCTGCCTTCCTGCTGGGGCCTCTTGCCAGGTCATCACTGTAAATGAGAAATTGTTCTCAACTGATCTTACTTGGTAAAATAAGGAATTAAAAAAAAGGGATATTAACTTTAGCTTACATAATATGTAATGGCAAGTAGAACAAATGAAGCAGTCTGAAGACTTTCTAAATCCTCTGTACTTGTGGAAAGCAAGCAAACATCCAAACTTACATCTGTCTTTTGGCTGGGTGTCCTCCTTGATATCCAGCAGGGGTGAAGTCAGCAGCTGCCACAGGTGATACAGCACAATTGCCTGGCTGAGGATAAAACTGTGCCTGGACAAATAGTGCTGTTTTAGTTTGTGTCAGTGTTGAATGAATGATTGAATGACATAAAATACAGATCATTACTTTAACAAAATGAAGTTGTATTTTGTATTTGATGGATGGCATAACAGTACTTAATATGCAGACCATGTCTACAGTAGTGTCTTAGGGGTGGGGTGATGGCTAAACGGCCAATTGCTATGATGAGTACAGTACAGTAGAGTATAATTGTAAGCACAGCCACAAGGTATCTCCTACCCTCAGTCCTGGTGTTGTGGATAAAACTGAAGGACTCTTCAAAGATTCAGGAGACTGTGCCCTTCTGGACAGCTGCTTTTCATTTAGCTGCTTGTTAAGCCAACTTATAACTGTGGTAAAAGAAAAATATGAGATGAACGTGGTGTTAAATACTGGTAAACATATTTTAATTGTAATATGCTCTTTAAACTGCCTTTTATTTCCATAAAAAAAATTCTGACATATCCCTACTTCATCTCACTGTGCACAAATATCACAGGAAATGAATGCAGCTGTCTAAGGGTTAGGATCTCACTATTTAACACTCAGAAAATACACAAACATGAAAGTCTTTAAGTTTATAAATATTAACACTATTTAACTGGAGAGGCACACGCATAGTAACTCCAAGCTGTCTATACTGTAAAAATACAGTAAAGTACTGCCGACCACAGCTGCCAGTAGTTTAGTGTAATTTTACAGGGAAATTTCTTAGAATATAGCTAGCACATATCAGCTACTTTTTTTCCCTATTGACTGGTTATGTATTGCATTCACTAAGTCTGTGCAGAACTAAAAATATAGATAAGTAAAGTTCATCAATTTATGTGCAGAACAGCAGATTGTCCTCAAATGAGATGGTTACACAGTTCTTTCAACTGATTTTATTTGAACAATTTTATGTTGGAGAAATACTCTTCATGAGAAGTTTGTGATAATAGATGTTCATGTTTCAAAAAAACAAAACAAAAAACAAGATGGTGGCACGCATGGACACAGTGGCCCCTCCAGGAGACAGCGAGAGTTTTTTGAGTGTCTTGCCTACAGCAGATGTTCATTCCACAAAACTTACAGCCAAGAGACTTTGCTGACCATCAGAGCAATGAATGCTGCTAAAATTGTGATGCTTGTTTGTGATTTGAACGCACTACGCCAGCACGGAATCCTATCCAAGACTACGTCTGCAGTTATTCGAGAGAGGAGGAAGTGCAAACGATCTGAACGTAAACAAAATAAGGGGAAGAGAGCTGGGATTCATGCTAGACTAAAGGCTAACCCCTCCAAACCAGCAGTACCATCACTCCTACTCTCCAATGTCCGTTGCTTCGACAAGCTGGACGAGCTGTGTTTGCTGACAGAAACCCGCAGAGAGTGGAAAGACTGTGTGTTTGCATTCACGGAAACATGGCTCCATGAAAACATCCCAGATGCGGCCTTACAGTGAGAGGGGATGACATTGGTCTGGGTGGACAGAGAGGCTGCTAGCTCTAGTAAGAGCCAAAATGGGGCCTGTGCATCTATATCAACAAGGAGTGGTGTGTTTATGCCACATTTGCCTCTAAACACTGTTCTCAGTTGGCGGAGTTCCTCATTGTGAAATGCCGGCCATTCTACCTGCCGAGGGAATTCACCAACGTGATTGTAGCTGCTGTTTACATAGCTCAGACTGCTAATGCTAAAGCCAATGCTAACGAGGCACCGGACGGCTGCATGACGCCATCAGTGAACTTCTGACTAAACACCCAGACAGCTTTGTAGTGGTTGCATGGGATTTAAACCACACCAGTTTATAGACTGTGCTCCGCAAGTTGAAGCAATCTGTGGATTTTAAAACCAGAGGAGAGAACATGCTGGATTTGGTGCATACAAACTTCCCTGATGCATACAAAGCAACCCTTGCCCCCACTGCAGGTGCTCTGATCATCTTTCTGTTATGCTGGCGCCCATTTACAAACCCCTACTGAAGGCAGCAAAAAAACAACCTAGGATCTGGTCAGAGGGTGCATCCTCAGCACTTCGTTTTATGAACACTGATTAGGAGGTTTTCAAGATAGCAGTGTCCCAGGACAATCAGACTGACGTTGAGCAGTATGCTGAGGCGGTGACCAGCTAGATTGCAAAGTGTACAGAAGATGTCACTGCAGTTAAGACCTTCACTGCACGTGGCAACCAAAAACCTTGGATGACTACAGAGGTGCACTTGCTGCTGACAGCTCGAGATGCAGCTTTCAGGGCGGGAGACAGGACTGCTCTTTGCTCAGCCAGGTCTGCACTCTCAAAAGGGATCAAAGCTACAAAATACGAAAACAACCTGCTGCTCAACGTGGACAAAACAAAGGAGATGATCATCAACTTCCGGAGGTCACGACCTGAGCATGCTCCCCTTCACCATCAGTGGCTGCACAGTGGACAGAGTGGGGAACATCAAGTTCCTTGGAGTGCAGATCTTGCAGTATCTGAGCTGGACTAAAAACACCTCAGCGATCTGCAAACAGTCCCAGCAGAGACTGCATTTCCTGATGAGGCTGAAACAAGCCTCTCTCCCCACCAGCATTCTCAGGACTTTCTACAGAAGTGTGGTCGAGAGTGTCCTGACACTGTCACAGCATAGTAGTCCAGCTGCAGTATGACAGACAGAAAAGACTTGCAGAGGATAGCCAGGGAAGCTGAAAGGGTCATCAGAGTTCCCTTCCCCCCTGTTCAACAAATATTCCAGGGCCGCTGCAGGAGCAGGGCACTGAACATTGTCAGACTCCTCACACTTTCTCCATAAACTCTTTGAACTGCTACCATCAGGCAAATGCTTCCAGAGCATCAAAGTCAGAACCACTAGACTGATCAACAGCTTCGTTCCACAAGCTGTCAGAATACTAAACTGCTGATCAGGACTTGCACACACATCTGCACCTTAAATCTAAAGTATTAGTATTTTCAGTTTGAGTGTCAGTATTTAAATTATTCATCAGTCCACAAGGTCACTTTAACTGTGTGCACTTTACATCACAGGCTGCTGCTATAGACACTAACAGCTCAACTGTCAATTTTTAAATACTGCCAATTTTGTAAATGCTGACAATTTTGTAAAAAAGGACATCTTAGGGATGTGTGTATGTGTATGGGTGGGAGGGTGGTTGTGTGACTGCATAAGTGTTGATCTCCTAACTTAATTGCTTTAAGTTACTGGATCCTGGAGAAACACACTCTCATTTTGCCTGTACAATGTTGTATGTACAGCAAAATGACAATAAAGCTAATTTGATGTTCATTTTATTAATAGAATTATTTAATGAGTAAAACAAACTAAACTCACAATTATATGGGGGTAAAACCTGTGTATAAACTTTAAATGCATATTAATACTGACCAAAATGTGTCTCAGTCAAGTACTGAGAACTACTGAGTACTAAAGGCTACCTGTGAAAGGTAAATTTAAACAAAAAACTTAGCAATTTTGCATATTCATAGATTATGAATATTTGATGTCCTAGAAGAAGGGTATGCATTAAAAAAAATTTAACAAGGTAATTATTATTCCAAACAGAGTTTTTCGGTCTGTGGTGGATCTTTAAACACTGAGGGACTGAAAAGGGTCATCTAATTCAACTTCAGTATTGTTATACCACATCATGAAACAAGCAAAACTAGCTTCCTCACCATTCTCATTTGTTTTTAACACTTCTCTGCTTTCATTTAGCTTCTGTACTGTCATCTCCAACTGCTCCTTCAGTTTTGAAACCTGTAAGATAAGAGGAAAATTGTTGTTTTCCATAATGAAACATTTTTTTCTCACGTTTTTTGTATTCACCACCTTAATTATGGTGTCTAATTCAACAAGTCCCAATGCCCAGTACCACAGGACACCCTGAGAGGTTCCGTGTCCATGGTCCAATGGGTCAGTGCTCATTTGGCAGTACAAAGGGAACCTGCATAATATTAGGGAAGTGGTTTTAATATTGTGGCTGCTTGCTGTACACCTTACCGGCACATAAGACTGTGTTCTGTCATCAGTAATTACAATTCATATACATTACAAACTGGTTATCATTATGGTAATGTACAAAACTGCAAGTTTTTGGAACTCAAAGTAAAGTGAGGATGCTCTAAATAACAGCATAATGCACGTCATTTAAAGTGTAGCAAAGAGAATAAATTCAGTCAGATCAATCTTTAGGTCA
Source organism: Amphiprion ocellaris (assembly GCF_022539595.1). Taxonomy (NCBI): domain Eukaryota; kingdom Metazoa; phylum Chordata; class Actinopteri; family Pomacentridae; genus Amphiprion; species Amphiprion ocellaris. The sequence goes on along the minus strand of NC_072767.1, from coordinate 9,020,397 downwards.
GCATCCTTTGCATTCAAAACAGCACCATTTTCCTTCTGTACATTTGTACAGTTTTTTGAGGTAATTGGAATCTTGAAAAAATTGCAACTGTTCTTTTGTGGATTTGATGTGACTCACCATGCAATGCCAGACTGATTCTATGATGATGAGATCAAGGCTCTAAAGGTGGCCATACCATCTTTTACAAGGCTATTTGTTCTTGTGGGTGAAGATGTTTTTCTATGACTCTGGCTCTATGCAGCAGTATGAATATGGGAAAATGGGATACTTCCCTAATGGCATCGCATGATGGATAAGAATCTAAAGTGCCTACAACTGGTGCACAATAGTATACAGTTAGAAAAAAAAACAATTTAACAGTAAATACCACACTTCCCCCATCATTTATCACTTTCTTGATGTGTGATGTGATCTACGTATAAAGAGCAAAAATCCTACAACTTTACATAACCCAGAGAAAAGCCCCAAGTCTGTTAAAATGAGTGGGTCAACCTTTGCCATGTCTTGGAGGCATACCTGTTCATCCTTGGAAATGAGCTGCTGCTGAGCACTCTGTAGAGCAGTCTCTACACTTTGAAGTTTTTCTGATGTGTCCTGAAGAACCTTCTCCTGTGACACAGTCACTGTGTTCTTGACATTTATTTTTCTGACGAGGCCTCGAACCTCCCCCTGCAGCTTCTTAATGATACCATTAGCCTGGATTTAAGGAGAAAAGACACTGAACTTGACCATACTCAAACACAAGATGCAATTGAAAAGACCCAGTTGCCAATTTTACAGGCACTCCAACTGTTTTTTTTTTAATCCCTGTCGAGTTTAAATATGACATCTAAACATCTTTCTATACTACAGTTGAAAAGCACTACAAACTGCATCTTCCAAAATTATCATATAGCAAGTATATATAACATTATGTATGATTTTGCAAATGGAACTTCTATGAAAATAGGATTTACAGTGGGAGTGGTATATTAAACTGCACTAGTTTTAATGTACAGAGTGTGTAGAGTGTAGCAGATGGGCAACTTGCATTCAGGTTCACAAACCTTTATTAGCTCCTCAGATAGTGATTTCACAGTTGCTTCAAGTTTTTTTATCTTAAGTTCCTTACTTTCTGCATTTTCTTCAACTGATTTCTAGGAAACAAAAATTAGAGGATTTATAAATATACAAACAGAAAGAGAGAACATAAAAAACAAGTTATTTTATTTTCTGTCTTACTGTCCAAAAATCAGATTAAAGACAAAAAGCAACATTACTCAAACAAGATTTTGTCCCCCCTAAGTGTCCCTACACTTATGTAGGACAATTTTTGAGCAGGAAATGGATCCACATTCGGTACTACCGAGTAATTCCATTAGCAGGACAGTGTGCTGTATGTGGGATTGAATCGAGCTAAATTGCTGTGTGTGTGTGTGTGTGTGTGTGTGTGTGTTGATGGCAGGGCTGCACAATTGTGGTCAAAGTGGTAATCACAACTATTTTGATCAATATTGAGTTCACAAATATTTATCAATTATTTTACCTCAGGGGCAAAATCATTTTGTTGCATTTTCACATAGAACTCTACTTTCACATCCATACGCTTCTGCTATTATATACATTTTTGCATCAAAGTAAAACTGACTGTTATTCACTGTACATCTCCTAGAAGCAAAATGTAAATAAAATTGTACCAAAACTTTTTAAAATTAAAAAAATCAAGTAACAAAACTACTTTTACTTGTTGTGCGATGCGATGGCGCAATGTAATGCAATTTTACTGTTACTTTTTGGCCTTGATGTAATCATCATAATGCAGTGTGTGCTTTTCCATTTTTTAAGTGGTTAAACAAGATAGCTGTGTTGCTTTGTGGCACAGACACAACTGTCACGCACTCTTTGCAGATGATTTGTCCTTGCTTTACCTCCTTTGCCTTTTATCCAAAATAAATCGAAACAACTGGTATCATAAATATTTCAAGGGACTAGTGCTTCACCTTCTACGGCATACATTTGTTTTTTTTTTTCATTGCCTGTCTGCTTTATAAACTGTTTAAAAAAGATGGATAGAGCAACTGGCTCTCAAATGTGAAGGCAATGCAGAAGTAGAAAACCACTGAGCGTCACTAGGCGTTGCCTGCAAAAAGCTCTGACCCCTATAGATTCTCATTCAAAAATAATCAAGAAAAGCTAATACAATACATGTATTTCAACGAGTCATTATCATTTTTTAATTTCGTCTATTAGATCAGTGCTTTGGTGGTCCAACTGAAAATAGTTCCACAATTAACTAGAACTAGGGCTTAACTGTGTGATGCTTGGGGGCGTGGCTGGCTTGTCTGACATATCTGTTCAGGAGTAATTATATAGGAGTTGTGTGTGAGGGTATAGGTAGCCAGGCAGAGCGTCCTCTGGTTTTCAGTCAGCCACCTCCAACATGGCTCCCAGGACGTAGCAAACTGGAGGCTTAAAAACAGCAGTCCATAAACCAGTGCTGGGTGATGTTACAGTTGTTATGTCCATCTTTAGTATACAGTTTATGTTCTGCTTTCTGTTGTAAATCACTCTTCTACTCTGGACTGCAGTCTTTACACCTAGGAAATCTCTGCACTGGTTGCCAGTATAGCCACTCCCTAAAAGTGAAGCCTAAACATCTGGATTGCTCCATGATGGATTGCTATTGGTTCAGGAAGTGCCTGATCTGATACACAGCAGAGTCCTCTATGAGTGGCGCACTTTAAACTTCAATATCGCAACTGATCATGTTCATTTAATTGCTGAAAGGTGGACTCCCAATTGACAAATAATGTTGATTGATAATAATTTTGCAGCCCTAGTCAATGCTATCAAAGGAACATATTACCGACCGCAACAGAGTAACTGATGTCTTTTTAACAACTTACGGACACCAGTCAGGTTTTGAAACAATGTTGACTCTGGCCCTCGTCAACCCCCCTAACAATCACAGAATTTGATTTAGGCAGGCTAAACTGGGCATAGGGAAAAACTGACCTAGATATCGAAGCAACAAATTGTGCATCTAAAATCCATCTGAAAGGTAAAGGGTTGTTTTTAGCTTTTCAGGTTACTCTAAAAAGTCTGTATAAAAGAGGCAGTTCCCACCCTCTGCTCCTGGGTGGCTTCCAGCATCTCTTTTGTGCTGTGCATCAGCTGATCCTTATCTTTTATCTCCTGTTCCAGAACAGCCACTCTCATCTGCAGCTGGCTCACCAAACGCTCCTTTTCATGAACCTCTGTGTCTAGAGTGCTGTTCTCCCTCCTGAGAGACAGGACCTGCTGCTTCAAACGCTGGGATTCCTACACACAAAACACACAGCAGGAGATCATAAATACACATTCTGTAAACAGTCATTCAGTCAGGTAGCAGACATAATCTCCTATTTGCTGGCACAATTTCTATCAAACATTTTTGTATTAAAAATGTTGTAACCCTAACCCTAACCCAGACTTCTGTGTTTTCATCCACACGCACAACAAATAAGCACCTGGAAGTCATTATTATAACAGACATTTCTGTCTATATCTGAACTCTACAACAAAGACAGGCAGATAAAGTAATCCTATGTGTATCTAAGACACAGAGAGCACCATAGAAGACACATCTCTGCTTGACAAACAGAAAGGACTAGTGTGGGATGTACTGTATTCTCTTCTGCCTTGGTGGTTAGAGTGTGTGTGTGCGTGTATGTGTATACTTAGTTAAGTGAAATTTCTATTTGTGTCATGACCACAATGACATTTTTATATGAACAGTGAATAAAATGATGTGGAAAAAAACAACCTACAGCAAATTATAAACTAAATCTTCACTCCGACGAAGTTTTACAACCCTTTATACTGACTTTCAGCATAGTGCTCAACTACAAACTGTTTTGTTTCGCTCATTTCATTCCTAGTGCTGAAGCAGGCAACTTTGAAAAGCTCTTAAAATTTTCTGTAGCGTTACTGCTCCACATCAAATCTAGACAATTACAGATTTCATGATGTTCCAAAACTGTGATCTTTGTAAATTAGCAGCTGTTAAGCAACAAATAGGCATTATGTCAACATAAATTGGATTAAATATCAGTATTCAGTTCAAGCTTTGCAAAAGTAGTTATTGTGGGTTTAGTAAAATATATTTGGTTGCAAGTGCAATCTAATCCAATATACTTTGTCAAATTCAGCAACTATGGTCCACTAGCTGTCTGTTCTTTGTATGCTGAATAAAAAAAAAAATGGTGTTTATACACAGCCACATCCCTCTAAGTGGGAAACAATTTGGGATGGACTGATTCACACCTGGTAAAGGTGGCACAGAGAATTGTGGGAGCTGAGCTCCCGAACCTGGACTCTGTGTACACTAAGCGCATGCAGAGAAGAGCATGGGCCATCTGCATGGACATCAGTCACCCAGGGACTCCCTGTTTGTCCCACTGTTTGTCCCACTGCCATCAGGGAGGAGGTACCAGGCCATAAAAGCATGGACTACCAGGCTGAGGAACAGCTTCCTCCCCAGAGCTGTTGCCTCCATTATACCACAGCATCTCCTCCCTCCCTCTCCCCTGTCCACAGACATGCACAACCCAGAGATGGAGCACTTACCCCACCCCCCTGCCCTTAAACAGAGACTCACTGATGGAAAATAATCATTTTAATGTGCAATAACCAATTCATACTGAGCATTTTACTTGCATCACTTGCAACACTTTAAAGCAGATGTTGCACCTCATTGCATTATCACACTTTTTTAAATTACTTGTTCCTATTTATGTGTGTGTGTGTGTGTGTGTATTGTATTATTTAAAAAAGTGTGATAGTGCAATGAGGTGCCACATCCCTCTAAGTTTGTTGCTTGGTATATTATGCTGTTTTTTGGAAGTGTCGTCAAAATTTCGTTGTAGAAATGCAATGACAATAAATATCCTTGAACATTTCGCAAATTTCCCCACTGCGGGATCAATAAAGGTTTAATCGATCTATTTTTCCAGCTAACCAGCAACAAGGGGTGTTCATTCTTGTGCACAGGCATAGAGCACAAGCTCATGATGACTCTATGAACCCTTAAGCATCTTCCAGATGATAAGTTAATTCTTAATTTTTTGCAATTGATGTTTTTGTGCAGCAGCAGCTTGTTGAGCAGTGGTGAGAGACAGCAGCAAACACTCCTGTCCTCCAGTGGTATGATGAGCAGATTTTGCCCTGTGCGCGCCCGCCCTTCCATCCATCCATCCATCCATCCATCCATCCATCCATCCATCCATCCATAATCCTCTGTAGGGTTGCGGGTCGTAGAAGCTGACTCAGGGTGAAGGCAAGGGACATCCTGTACAGGTCATCTGTCCATCACAGGGCCGCACAGAGAGAGACAAACTAGCACACTCACGGACAATTTAGAATCGCCAGTTAACCTCATCATGTTTTTGGACTATGGGAGGAAGCCAGAGCATCTGCTGAGAACCCACAGACACAGGAAAAACATGCAAACTACACACAGAAAGTCCTCAGGCCGAGATTCGAACCCAAGGACCTTCTAGCTGTGAGGCTACAGTGCCACTGTGTTGTCTAGGCTTGTTGACACAGCAAATGCTGCATTAAGTTGGAGCAGGTGCCTACTCTGGCTCCACTGGAGAGAGGACGCTGTCTGTGGTCAGCTATTTGGTTCTAGCAGCTAGTAAAAACAATCTAAATAACCAATTCTTGCTAGTTTCTACTCTTGTGTTTTGGTGCTGTAGTTGTTAGATAATGTTTGTTTTGCCTCAGCTATGAGAAAAAGACCCCCACTTCAACACACACAAGGCTGGAATGTTTTTTGCCTGCTAGCCAAGTTATTAGTGTAGTAACCGATATGTGTCCATGAACTAAAGAAAGGGGTGTGTTTTTGGGACGCTGAGTTCAAATGGCTTACTCCACCTTTAAATAATGATCACAAAATGATCCGGACACACTCATTCCTCATCCAGTCTCATGCACTCACTTACCTCCTCTGCACCCACAAGTTTAATCTTTAGATCTCGAATGGCAGACTCGTTCTTGTATTTCTTCTCTGTCAATTCTCTACAGGAGGCTTCCAGCTCTGTCAGTCTGCTCTGGAGCTGCTGGCTCGCCTTTATATGAGCACTCTCCAGTTCCTGACGGAGCTGTTCAGTGTGCTGCTGAAGCTTGTTCTGTAACTGAAAGACATCGTAAAGACAAACCAAATAAACACCTCTAACAATAGCTGCAAAATTATCCACTGCTTGCTCTTCTTCTCCTCCTCCGTCTCCTACACATGTCTCCACAGCTGCAAGCCACTTCCCTTCTAGCACCTGTAACCTTCTCTGTCACAGAGACAGGGGTGATGTTGGAGCTTGGGAGACTTTGCTTTGGGAAGGCAGCTGGTCCAGATGGTGTGTGTCCAAGACTGCTTAAAGACTGTGCTGCACAACTGTGTCAACCTCTCCACAGGATCTTCAACCTGAGTCTACAGCTGGGGTGGGTGCCTGCTCTATGGAAAACATCCTGTATTGTACCGGTACCAAAAATCAAATGTCCAGCTGAGCTAAATGACTACAGACCTATTGCCCTTACCTCACACATCATGAAAGCTCTGGAACAGTTGATTCTACACCTACTGAGGCTTGAGGTCAAAGACAAACTCTATTCCCTGCAGTTTGCATACAAAGAACACATTAGAGTGGATGATGCCATCCTCTTCATGCTTCACCGTGCCCTGTCTCATCTGGAGGAACCTGGAGTTTATGTGAGAATCATGTTCTTTGATTTTTCAAACGCATTCAACTCCATCCAACCCACCATACTTAGAGACAAGCTCAGATGAGATGAGATGAGATGGGAGTGGATCCTTCCTATGTTTCTTGGATCACAGATTACCTGACAGGAAGGCTACAGTTTGTCAGGCTGGGGAACTGTGTTTCTGGGACATTAATGAGCAGTACTGGGGCTCCACAAGGAACAGTCCTGGCTCCATTCCTGTTCACACTGTATACATCAGACTTCAAATACAGCACTGAGTCCTGCCACATTAAGAAATACTGATGACACTACTATTGTGGTATGTATCAGAAATGGACACGAAGCTGAATACAGGGATCTGATAAGTGCCTTCAGTGACTGGAGTCAAAAACTGCCTGCTACTCAACACCTCAAAGACAAAGGAAATGATCCTAGATTTCCACAGATCCAACCCCCCTCTTCACCCAGTGAACTTGCGGTGTGGACATTGAGGTGGTGACATCGTATAAATATTTAAGTGTACAACTGGATAATAGGTTGGGCTGGTCTAAAAACGTAGACTTCGTCTACAAAAAGGGGCAGAGCCACCTCTTTTGTCTCAAAAGACTCCGATCAATAAACATCTGCAGTAAGATGATGGAGACAATTTATCAGTCTGTGGTAGCAAGTGTTCGGTTTTATGCTGCAGTCTGCTGGGGTGGCAGTATAAAGCACAAGGATGCAAGGCGTCTGAACAAACTGGTTAATAAAGCTGGCTCTGTAGTCGGAATCAAATTGAACTCGCGCACTGAGCAAGATGGAGGCCATTCTGAAAGACATGGATCATCCACTTCATATCTCCCTCAATGAGAAAAGAAACATCAGCGGTGGATGGCTCCTTTCCTTGCGCTGCAGGACGGAAAGATTCAGAAAATCTTTCATACCATCAGCAATTAGACTGTATAATTCTAAAGTAAACAGATGAGACTCCCAGACGATTGAATTTTTCAGAAAAAATTCAGATAGTTCAGAAAAAGTAAGTAGGTGCTTTATTCAGAAAACTTTCTGCTTCATTTTCCTACTTTGTTGCTGACTTAATGTTGCCAAACTTTCGTGGTACACAACCACTTTCGTCAACATCAGTCATATTTTTGTTAAGGTGGTTTTACTTTGATAATAACCACTTTAGAAATAGTCCTCCACAGATGAGTCTTACCTCTACAGCCTTCTGTCTCTCTAACTGTAACTCCTGAGAATGACAGCTTGACAGTGTGCTGGTCTGATTTGTCCACTCTAAACGCAGTTTGTCCAACTCTTTAGTCTTCTCACACAGAGTCTGCAACAGAAGTACAGTCACTGTTAATCTGAAACATGACTTGCTCATTTGTTAGTATTGCATGTTGCAGAAATCTAAAAATACTTCCAAAATTTATATTGCAAGCATAGATGTGTTGCATAGGTTTCACTGCACAATACTTGGACATATATTCTGATTTTCCATTTTTCATGCAAAAATGTTGAATTTTTATCTGAAGCTGGTTGTGACATTATGAAAGACATCCTCGCCACAAAGAATAAATGTCACTGGTTACAGTCACACCGTCGCTTAGTTCAGCACAATCGATTTCAAATAAATTCATTTATTTAATTTATTCAAATGAAGTTTAATAGGTTTACATTAATATTGAAAAACTGTGTGTCCTATTTAACACATACTGCACAAAAAAAAAAAGATGACAAAGGAATTGGACACTTGGCTACAATTTTTTCTTTGGCAATTGTGCGTCATTTTAACCTTAGTTCATGAACAAATGAGCTCACAACAGGCTCAGAGTTGAGACTGGAAGTTTAGAGCTATTTAAATTGAGGTGGAGTTGCCTGTAAAGAAAAAAAGAAGTGCGCCTCCAAGTGAAGAAGACAATAAGGGTGAAATGAAGCAAGTCTCTATCCAAGAGATATCAAAGGTAATTGGTTTACTAAATAAAACATTAACTACACTTAAAAAAAATAGGTGCACATAGCAAAAGTAGCAAATAACCTTTTAGACCAAGGAGTGGAAATCTTGAGGATAATCTAGAAATCTTTTGCATAGTGTAAAAAACATTCCAGACTTCATGACCAGAATATCCCAGGATTCACCTTAAGATGCAGTGCTGAGTTCTGGAACAAAGCTAAATAGCCCTAAAACTAAATTTAGCCTGTAACAAGTCAATCACCTAGTCAATGTCTGGGAACACCCAAACAGTCCATGTGTCCAAGAGGACAGTAATGGTCTCATTGCTACACCTGTACAATTAAGTTGGAGCACCAAACACAGAATCCAGACACAAAACGCACCTGTTGAGCATAACTCAGCTGCCTGGACAGATCCTCTTCAGTCTTCTTAAGCTTTGTGTAAAGGTTTTGCTTTTCTACCTGAAAAATTGAAACGACATCTTTATAAACATGACATAAGCTAACAAAATTCAATCAGACTATATAGCTAACATAGCACTAGGGTTAAAACCACTCAAGTAATTTGATTACTAAAATGTCTCGAGGCTTCCTTTGATCCTCTCACACTATTATATATGCATGATACAGTAGGTATGTCCACCCGTGTTCGGCCAGGACGGTTATTTCTGTTGCAGAGCGCTCACTTCTGCTTTTGATGCTGTAACATCCATGTCAAGCACAGAGTCTGATTACTCAATTAATTGCCAGAATAATTGATAGAATACTTGATTATTAAAATAATCGATAGCTGCAACCCTAAAAAACCAACATCAATTCTTTGACAAGATAATTCCACTTAAACTCTTACTTTAGGTTTATCAACTAAAGTCTACACTTACTTAAATATCCATTTGAAGGTTTTTATATTTGTATCTGCAGGATGATATCAACTCACTGAACTGCTTTAACTCACTTGGTTAAAATGTACAAGCAATATACAAATGTGAGCACAGTGAAACATTTCAACAAACACCCAGGCAATAAAATGTAATTCAAAGTTACATTTGACAGGTATATCAGGACGGTGAAAGAACCAACCTTCAGAGATGAAAGACACACTGCCAGATATTCTTTAACCTCGTTGTCAGAGCCATGTGCAAGCCGTAGAGACAAGTGGTTTAGGTGCTTGAATGCATTTGTTTCTACAACAGTGAAGGTGGCAGAGCCTTCAAGCACTGGAGACTGACATGACAAGTACAGGAGAAACCTGTGGATAAATATGATACAATTATGTAGATCATGGTGAGGTTTTTGTCTGAAGGTTGTTATAATGAAATTTGTCCCTAATATTCTGCCAATTACATTCGATTAAACCTAAGAAACAAACCAGTCATGTTTTTTCCCCCAACAAATACACAATCACAAAAGAATTTTCCACATCAACTGATCTCAGCCTTTTCTGAAATTTAGAAAGCTATGCAACTTTGGCAATCTTAAGACACATACAGTACACAAGTTTGAGGTACTTAGATGTTTATATTATATTTTCTACAATCTACATCATGGTGTCGGTTGGCAATAACTGTTACACGTATGACCATTTGTTTTGCAAATTGTAAAGTAATTGTATGCTGACAGCGTCAGATTAACATGTGGACAGTGGGGACAGTGTGGACACATTCTACATAAATGAACAACATGAAAAAGCCAAAAAAGAAAATGGCATGTGTAACTACTTCACAAGAATCGAACAAAGAATTTTAAATAGGGTACATAGATTGTGATGCACATGCAGTGCACAAATTCATCCAGTTTACTTTAATATTTTGGAATGCTTTCTATGTGGACAGTCCACAGTCACAAATTTCGCACTGCAAGTGGTTGTCTGCTAAGGTCCCCAAGCTGCCTTGTGCAGGTGACAAAATTTATGTCAGGTGTAACACAGAAATCTTAAAAAATTATCACGCTCCAGACAGAACTTAAGGAATTTGTTGTCCAGTGTGTGTTTAAACAAGTATAACACACTGGCTTTGAGAAACTAATCAGTTAGTTCAATTCATTGTGATTAATGTGTGCACCTACAGTGTCGTGAAAAAGTATTTGGCCCCTTCTCCAAATTATTTTTTTGGAATATTTCCCCCATTTAAATGTTTAGACCATCAAACAAATTTAAATATAAGACCAAGATAACCAAAGTAAACACAAAATGCATTTTTCAAATGATGATTTGTTGTAAAAGAAAAAACCTATCCAAACTAGGAAGGAGGAAGAGACTGGGCAAAAATGGTATCCATGGCAGAGCTCCAAGGCGAAAACCACTGATGACCAAAAAGAAGATAAAGGCTTGTCTTTCTTTTGCAAACAAGGATCTGAATGATCCCCAAGACGTTTGGGAGAATGTTCTACAGACTGACGACACGAAAGTTGGACATTTTGAAAGTGTGTGTCTCGCTACATCTGGCGTAAAAGTGACACACCATTTCAGAAAAAGAACATGATACCAACAGTCAAACATGGTGGTGGTAGTGTGATAGTCTGGGGCTGCTTCAGGACCTGAATGACTTTCTGTGATTGATGGAACCATGAAATCTGCTCTCTACCAGAAAATCCTGAAGGAGAATGTTAGGCCATCAATTTGTGACCTCAAGCTGAAGCGCACTTAGGTTATGCAGCAGAAAAACGGTCCAAAACACACCAGCAAGTCGACTTCTGAATGGCTAAACAAAAATAAAATTAAGGTTTTCCAGTGGCCTAGTGAAAGTCCAGACTTTAATCCAATTGAAATGCTGTGGCATGACCTTAAAAAGGCAGTTCATGCTCGAAAACCCTCCAGTGTTGCTGAATTAAAACAATTCTGCAAAGAAGAGTGGGCCAAAATATCTCCACAGAGATGTGAAATGCTCATTGCCAGTTATAGAAAACGCTTGATTTCAGTTGTTGCTGCTGAGGGTGGCCCAACCAGTTATTAGGTTTAGGTGCAATTACTTTTCACCACAGGGCCAGGAAGCTTTGAACAGTTGTTTTTCCCTTAATAAATAAAATCCTTATTTAAAAATTGCATTTTGGGTTATCTTTGACATTTACATTTGTTTGATGATCTTAAACATTACACTGGGGAAAATATGCAAAAAATAAGAATTTGAGAAGGGGCAAATATTTTTTCACGGCACTGCAGGTAATGAGAAAAGTTAATCAATATCAACAGAGCTTTGATACTATGATTCAACCAATAAATAATACTTCATTTGCTGCCCCTGTGACCCGATCGATCCACAATAAGCAGTCGAAAATGGATGGTTTAGGAGCTGCTTCAGCTGTACCACAATTATCCTCACTCAGAAATATTCACATCATCTAAAACAAGTTGTAATATTTATTCAATGCGACCAAACACAACATGACATATTATTATTCATTGAGCACTGCATCTAAAACTTAATACGGATTGGTTTTAAATAGGCAGTGATTACAACAGTAATGCACTATATATGTTTCAGTATAAGGGAACTGGTTGTCAACCTAACAGCTGCCACAGTCACAGTGTTATAAGGAAAGAAAATGTATACATTTTATCAAAGATTGCTGTCTCTACCCTTACATTAATGACAGAATAAAATTACTCATGTTAAAGAAAGTTCTTGGTGAAGAAACTAACGTTTAACTCAGTAAACTTCAGCAAATTAATGCAAGCAAAATAAGCTTCGATATGGATTGTATGAAGCAGAAAATAAAATGTGTCAGACAGCTCCTTCAGGCTCAGCAAGAGAAGAGAAGTCAGAAAGAAAGCTAGAGCTTCCCAGCAAGCAGATTAGGTATACAGTGGTCCCTCGTTTATCGCGGGGGTTACATTCCAGACCCCCCGCGATAGAGAAAAATTCATAAAGTAGTGACCATATTTATTTTATTATTTATATATATTTTAAGGCTTTGCAAACCCTCCCCACACACAATAACACCACAAAGCAACACTATGCGCAGCGATCAAAGGTCTATGTGAAATGGACAAGGCGAGCTGCTGAATGCTGCTACATGGCAGACAGAAGAGACTGATGCTACGATCGCTGAGCCAATCAGCACCCAGCGCTGTACACTACGCATTTAATTTCGATTAAATATTCTTTTAATGTTACAATAATTTTTTTTATGTTGCTTTCAATTTTGTAGGCTAGAAAATGCTTATTTTATCGCAAAAATAATTAAAATAATGTAGCGAACGCAGAGCCGGTAGCTATGACTGAACTGCTGTGCTGCAATGCACCATGAGAGTTCAGGGTGTTGGGGGTTTAAAAGTTATTACTGTGGTTTATGTTAGTGTTACAGTGTTATTAGTGTTTGTGTTTTATTGTGTTTTTGTGATTTAGTCAGCCTAGTTAGTTTGGTTAAGTGTCATGTTGTCAGGACCGTGATTGTGAAGTGTAGTGTGTTTGATGACTTCCTGCCACTTTTTCTATAAAGCTGCTGGCTGTGTGTGTCAAAATAAAAGCGTCTGCCAGTTGCAGAGTACATAAAAGGCTGATATCTGGTCTCCAGCGTCATTCTTCAATGCTGCTCGCAACATTAATAACTGTATACAAATACCTATATACTGCAAAATCAGCGATACCATATGCAATTTAAAAATCCACGATACAGTGAGACCGCGGAAAGTGAACTGCGCTATGGTGAGGGACCATTGTACAGGGGCAAACTTTTGGTTTTCCTTTTTCAAAAGCATGGCCAGGTGGTAAAACTAAATAATGATCTGATTAAGTTTTTTTTTTCCTTTGACTGCCCTATGAATGTTAGTGAATAAATAACTACCTGTAGCATTATTTTTGAAAACATATTCACTGTTTAGCATTTCTTCATGAACTGAAAATTTCTGCACAGAACGTATATGTACAAAGGGAATTGCTGAGACTGACACAAACCAATATATAATTTTAAGATATACTTATTGAGTTGAACAGTGTGATGGTTTGCATTTCTTCTTACCTTGGACTGTCTGACTCTTGTTCGGAATAGCACAGGTTTAGCAGTTCAATAAACTTCTGAGGAAATGATGCAAAGTCAATCAGTAGCCCCTGCTGCACTTTTAAGCTACCCAAACAATGAAAAAGAAAGAAAACATACAAGAGATTTTAAGACAATTTGTTAATGTTCCTAAATTTAGATTTTATATGCTACTTCTATCAGGACTCACGTTTGGAAATCTTCCTCTGATATAGTGAGGTTGAAGAGAAAATATGGATCTCCATTGTCTGTTAGTCTTACTAAAAGATCCTAGTACAAACAAAAACAAGAGAAATTCAGCTACCTGAAAAAAGCTGGCTATTTTTGTTTAGAGTTTATTTAAGAACATTTTCAAAATTGTTGGTGTAAAACAATTACTCACCCTTTTGTGTACTGGACTTGGTGATTGCTCAATGGTGACACGGATGTTTGCTTTCCTGTAAAATTAAACCATTAAACTAGGTTAACCATGTTTGGTATTGAGAATTGTTTAAATTCATTGATATTGGTACAACAAAATTTCTGGGATCATTACATAAGTAGTAAACAGTAGGGGCTGACAAATATTGTTTCCTCAGAACTGATGCTAATAAAGATTTGTAGTACTCAGAGATTGCTAACAAATGTATGGTACTAATATACATTTGAGGGATAAATGAAATAAAATGCCTTAGTTTAGATGCACTATATATGTTTAAATAAAGCAGAACTTTACAACATTTATCCTTCAGTGGTGATAGACTATTAGTCATGATGTGTAACCATTCAGATAGTGCTATGGACTGAATACACTGCTTTACATGTGGTCATGTGTATTGACCGGGCCTAACATCACTATACATCATACTAACAAGCCAAACCTCCCCCTGGCAGAAAAGTCCCTATACATTTTACTTTTATTTTGATGTGTGAATTAATTTTACTAATGGTTCACTCTCTGTTGTTTTGTGTTCATCATTTTTCAAAGGAAAGTTAGAAAATGGAAAGTACGCCATACATTTGCCATGTGGCAAGGTGGACCAGTGGTTAGCACTGTTGCCTCACAACTTGATCCTTGGCCCAGGACTTTTGTGTGTTCTCCCTGTGGGCCTGCAAGGGGTTTCCTCCGGGTACTCCGGCTTCCACCCACAGTCCAAAAACATGCTGAGGTTAACTGATGACTCTAAATTGTCCACAGGTGTGAATGTCCTTGGTTTTCTGTCTTTCCTTGTTGTTTCTGTGATAGACTGGTAATCTGTCCAGGGCCTGCCTTCACCCTAAGTCATCTGGGATAGATTCCAGCCCTCACGCAACCCGTGAGGTGCATAGATAATGGATGGATAGCTAGATGAGCAGCCCATTGCTGTAGTATAAAATACAGATTCTTACTGTCTTTTGCAGCTTTTGCAGCCACGCTACACCCTACCCTCTGCACATTACATTTCAGACAATGCCCTACCAGAGCTTTACAATACAGTTGATGGATACTTATGGAACATTAACAGTTTGGAAGCAGAAATACATTTTTTCTTAATGCATTGCAGAGTATTCAGTTATCAAAGATATACACTGGACTGACTGTACAAAGTTTAATGTACTTGAAGTGTGTATTATCTAGGGAATTAATTTTTTATGTAACCTTTATTTATACAGGTAATCTCATTGACACACAGAGTTTCATTCTCAAGAGAGACCTGTCATGGATGGTATTGGAGTGGGACTCAGTATCGGCAGATACTAAATGACTTGTATCAGATGGGGGAACAAAACTGGATAAATACATCCCTGATGTTCTGTTCTCTGGAATACTTGAGCATGGAAACACAGACCGTGATTCTGCTGTGTGGCAAGCTCTGACTCAACAGGAATACAAAAATGTCATGTGAAAAAGCAAAGTGCTTCACTTTCTAACAAGTTCACAGGATTGGACAAATTTGTGGTACGCTAAGACCCACTGTAACTTGTTTGGAGCATTTTAAACAAAAGAAACTCATTATAAGCAAGGACAGGGAACTCATGACCAGATTTTTTGGAAAAATCAATTTTATCCTGAGATAAATGCCAAAACGTAAATTGTATGTCCAATTATGAAGGAGCACTGCAGACTAAATGTATGCACCTCACTCATTATTGACAATCTGTACATAAATAATCACTTGCACATGGACTCAAAGTTAACTCTGTGATTATTCTAGATGTGTGCACAGTCTGATGGGTTGTTTAAAAACACTTGTGTGTTTTTTTTTTATGTTTTTTGCCTGGTAAGATGCAAGCGGTTTTGAATTAACTGACAAATAGTGATGTATGTATTTAGCTATAAACACATTCAGACACCATTAATGATGGAATTGGGTATATTCAATATGATGGAACATCAATGGAGGAGTGTCTTCAGAAAATCTAAACCATATAAGCCTTCAAAGTAAAGATAACAATTGTGTTGGTCAAGTTGAAGCAATGTGAATATAAATACAGTTGATGCTGCAATTGCTAATTGGGAGTGTTTAAACATCTCCAAAATCAAATATCGACTGTTGGCTTTGGAGGATCAGTGTAACAGCATAGATAAAGCAACAGGAGAAATCCTGGAAATACTTCTGATGGCTAACTTCAATATTAATTGAACTGATACAAAAAAAGTCAGCTGGTATAGATGCAAGTCCCCCACGGCCCTATGAAGGATTAAGCTGTGTATAGATAATGGATGGATGTTTTCTTGTCATTTCATTTTTGCCTTTTGACAGGAAAACAAGTTAAACTTTAGTATGGCAGTATGGCAGCTGCATTAACACTTAATGGCTGAGTTTGACCAATGGGAATATAAATTTAAAAAGATATCAACAATGTAATTTTGATTGGTCATAATTACACTGACTTGTCAGAGTTCATATACCAGATATCTATAGCAAAGTAACAGTTACAGATATTTGTGATTCACTTGTGACTTGACAAGTAATAGCTGTAGCTGTCATTATGACTAATCAGAATTTTTATGCTTGATGATGCTCATGTGAGTATTGGCATTGGATCCATCATTGGTCCAGCAAAGTATTTGAACACTGTTAGCAGCAGTAACAACGGCTGCTGGTGTGGATAAATTTGTTAGAAAATGCTGTGAAGTACAAAGACCTCATCAGTGAATACTGGTTACATGGAGGAAATTTATCAGTTACAGTTGCAGTGTCCAATTCTAAAGGAGCACTGAAGACTAAATGTATGCATGTTAAAAAGAAACAGCAGGCGACAAAAAAAAAAATATATGTACTTTTCAGCGAAATAAGAAACTGAACTGTACATAATTTTTTTTTTTTAATCGCCTGCTGTTTCTTTTTAACATTTCTTTTAGACGTCTGTACTAAAGGTTGTGTCTTAAGTGTGTTTTGATGTATGTTGCATTTTATTGTTGGAGCCTTGTCAAAGGAGAATTTCTGTCACCGTTTGGGGCAGGCAATAAAGTTTATCTATTATATCTATTCTATTATAATATATTTGAAAAGCAAGCCGCCTCCATGTCTCACCTGCGGTAGCTTCTAATGTAACTACAGACATCTGCAACATCATTTTGCCTCATCAAAATTTTCATTCAAGATATCTGTAATTACATTTTGACTTGACAAAATTCCAGTTATTGACAGGATCATTGTGACTAGTTCAAGTTTAGGTAAAGATATCTAAAAAGTGCAACAGAGATGTTGTTCTACGAGAAATTAAAAATATTTTGAACTACAATGATTAGTCATGTAGATTTTTGAATTACAACTACTCAGAATTCAGCTCCAGCTATACTCAGTGTGTACTATGGATATCTGCAGCTGAACTGTAGACAACGGTTTAATGGAATCTTATAAAATGATTGGTAAAACGTAGGTTATATGTCAAAGGAAAAGTGAAGATTTGGATATCTGAAATGTTGTGGTTTTCTTTTATTGGGTTGAGAAGGATTGGATTATGGATGTGTTTAGCTATTACATGTTAAAATGACTTGCCATAGGTCACAGCATCATATGAGGAGCGTCATGCTCAATTTAGATTTGTAAGATATATGAGATATCTGCAGCTATTATTTTGTCTAGTTCAAACTAATTACGGATATCTGTAACTGTCCCTTTGATTGGTCATAGGAGGTTGTAGAAATCTGGAAAAGTATTCAGACTAGTCACAGTGTACACCATGTCCCAAAAGTTGGTTCTACCCAGAAAAACAAAGCTCATTATATTTCAAATATGAAATATAATGAATTTATTTAAAAAACAGTATTTCACCCTTTCACTTTGATCACGGCTTTCAGTTTTTCAGGGATGGAATGTACAAGGTTCTTGAGTGTGGATGGTTTTATCTTCCTCCACTTCTGCATAGCCCTAGATTTGAGCCGTTTCATGGTGGTCAGTGGTGGACTGGTAAAGATGCGACTCTTCAGGATTCCCCAACAATTGGGCTGAGGTCGGGGGAGTTTGGTGGCCATTCCTCCTTATGCAGAAAGTCAGGTAGATGCTCAGAACACCACTGCTGAGTCAAAAGGACAGTGTGGGTATCGGTACCATTTTGCAGAAATACCAATTCCGAACGTCTGTTAAACATTTTCCATTCAGTCACAGGCCCCGATTTTTTCCTCTTGGCCAAAACTGGAAGTGTTACCTTTTCTAGAATGTTACTGGTAAAATAATGTGCATTAACATTGGTACCTTGAGGCACAATGTGCAGCTCTGAGAGACTGGAAGCAGATGTAGCTCCCAAATCACTGAATCCTTTTGCAGTTTGGTGAGTCGTGGGATACGTTGTCTCTTGTAAGCTTTCAATGCTTCTGTTAAATAATGATGCACAGTGCTCTTAGAAACATCTTCTCCAAAATTTTTCAGCCTGTTGGCATGACTGGTGTCTTTTACCCATGACCTTTCTCATTAGATCCTTGGCTCTTGCAGTTAGGCCAAATGGACATCCTGAGCGAGGCAAGTCTTTGAAGGGTTGTACCTTTGTCACCACTTCTGCACCCAGCGAATACTTCTGCCAAGGGCTTCAGCTACCTGTTGACCAGTTTTTCCTGCATTTTCAAGAGCAATGGCCTGTACACGAATCTCAGACTCTAAAAGAGTAGCATTTCCACCCTTACTTTAGGCCATGGTAACGCTTCCAAAATTTTGTTGTAATGCATTTTGGTCAAACAAGAAATTTCTACACTGGGACCCGACAGTTTGACCAGACAAACAGTCAAACAGTACCTGACTGACTAGATGTAAATACATTTTGGTAACAATCAAACATGATGTCCAGTGGGGTGAACGAACTTTTGGGAAACGATGTATTACGACTAACCTGAATGATGTTAGGGATGTCCGCAATTTGAATTCCAGATAGTTAAACTCACCTACACGGGAGTCCATGTGAAAATGGCTCGCCATAACTGAAACGTTCTAAAATACACTCCTGTGGTGTCCAGGTAAAACATGTAGATGATTGTTTGTCTTGTGGATGTCTGTGTAAGCAGTCTCACCTTTCCTCGCTGTCCCTGCATTTCACAGTAACGTGTAATTCTTTGCTGAAAAGCTTCTCCATAGCGTTCAACAAACTGACGACTCTTTAACGGCTCTGATCTTTCCGTCCTCCGGGCACCGCTCCAGATACAGATGTGAGGAGGAGCAGCTAAAAATGAGCGGCGTTAGTTTCCATCACAGCTTGTCTGTAAGTCCGCAGTATTTTTGATTTGGCGCTTTTTAGCCGCCAACTAAATTGTCCTGGAAACGGAAAGAGAATGTTTTTCTTCTTTCGACGTTTAACTGCGGGTGGCAAACACAAAGTTCATTTTAGCGCCACCTGCTGAGGGGGAGGACCTGCTGTCTACTGGTGTCCTTACGATACAGCTGTTTGGGCGCTGAAGGGATGACGGAGACCCATATTTCAGTTATTATCTATCATATTTGATACAACAAATAGAATCGCTCTTATATGTGAGATTTAGTACTTTTTATTTGTCACATGGTCACACAGTGTGTGACGTGAAATGCAAATTTAGTGTTCCACAAGGCTGTGCAACAACAAGGCATAAAAGAACATTCTTTAAAAACAAAGGAAAGGCAGAAAAATACACAACAGCATTTTTATGACATTGTGACCTTTTTTTCTCTTTTTTTTTTAGGATTTTTGGATTGTCAAGCTAGAATGCAATGTACATGAGTGTGTGTGTCTAACATTGGTCCTTTAATGTTTTGAAATTACATCCTACTTTCTTTCTCTCACAGTAGTAGTTGTCATGTTTATGCTGATGACACACCGTAGGGCTGGGCAAAACAGCTGAAAAATTTACTTCAATAAAATATTTCGTTTTAGTCAATATTTATATCTTTGTGGCTTATTTTTACTTTTTAGGACCCAGACAAAAAAAACAAAACAACAACTTTGATTTGAAATTAACCACCTTTAGCCTGCTAGTCAAAGTGCACAGAAAAGAATTTTAATGTCAACACAGCTATAAAAACAAAAATCAGGCTGAAGGAATGATCTCACCTTGATAGACATTAAATAAATATAGAGGGCCATCATGGTGAAGCTGACGCACTGTGCTGAGGTTAAGCCTCAGAGTGACTCACCTGAATTCAGTATCACCAGAGAGAGACGCTGCATTGGCCTCTGCACTCCAACATCAGGTCTGTTTGCTCTGGCCCAGGGAGTGCATTACCCAAGTCAAGGTGGTGGGGGACACAGGGTTGTGGGTGGTTTTTGTCTTCTGAGGGCAACTTGTCTTCCCTGTCAGGGCCATTGACTAGCTAGTCTCAGAGGACCTGCACGGAAGCCATGGACAGATTGACTGAGGGTGCAGGAGCTCCATTGTCATGGTCTGACAGGGAGGATCCATGCTTGGGATTTGTTCATGCTTCTGAACTTCAGGTTTTCATTATGTGCTCACAGTTTGCATCTGATGCAGGATGGAGGATATCAGTTTTACTGTGTTAAACAAAAAAAATATAAATGATTACAGCTTGTGTCCTTCCGCTGGAGTAGTATAATCTCTGTTTGTAATAATAATGTTGTACTCACAAATACACGTACTGAGACATGGGAACATGGCAACACAGCAGTGGTGGGCGGATCGATCCAAGTATCAATAATATCTATACCAACGTTGGTATTAATATTCAATGATACCAGCGTAATGAGATTGATGTTTTAGTTTCAGTTTCTCTCATGTATGCCTGCACTGCTGTGGTTTCATCAAAGAGGCAACTTGTCTGTCTGTCAGAGCTCCTCCTATCACAGAGCAGAGCAGCAGTTAATCCTCCTCCCTCTTGTGACTGGATGTTGTATCGTCACGTGACTCAGCGGCGGCAGACAAACGAGCAAGCAGGCTCAGCAGGCAGCTGACGATGCGTTCACTTGTTATAGTTACAGTGACGCCGTGCCGCTATCTTGCAATGATGCAGAAATCTTTAACAAATCTGTGGATCCAGACTACAAGCTGCATCACTGCCAAAATCTAATCACTTGGTCCTTGTGTCATTTCTAACCTTCCCTGAAAACTTCATCCAAATCCGTTTTTGAGTAATGTTGCTGACAGACAGACAGACAGACAGACAGACAAACATACGTCAATCGTCACACAACTCCACCTCGTTCCTTGGTGGAGAAATAATCACTATTGACATGATTTTAACTTCAAACCACCATATGAAAACGAATGACTGTGGGCTTTAAAATTTTAACATGTGGTCCACTCTTGAGAGACATAGCACATTTGCATGCACTGTTTTCTCTGCTTTCATCTTGGACAAATCTGAAATGAGGACACTATCTCACTCTTTTCAAAGTCATTTTGGCTCACACCTGTCGGGGCACCGTAGCCACTGAGCAGCATCTACCACAGTCTGCACTGTGAGGTGTTTAGAGAACATTGGTAAATGTAGTGTCTGTCAATAAGCAATCGTTCAGCGAGGTGTTTCGCCTGTGACCAGGTGGGACCAGGTGGGTGCAACCAACTGACCATGTCTGTCACACAAGTGTGACAACTGAAAAAGTTAGTCTGAATTATCGGTATCAGCCCTGTATTTACTTGGTATAAGATTGATATCAAATCTTGTAGTATTACACTCCACTACAACAAAGACCAACTGAGAAAAAACACCATCAGACATGTTGGAAAACAAATCAGCAGTTCAACACATTTGAAGACCTGAAGTAATGGTAATTATCGCTCATTGCAAAGAAAAACTGTGTGAATGCAGGAAATCACAGATAAATGAAAAAGTCTTTGAACTATGATGTGTTATGTTTGGGTCATAATGTCTCAGTTTACCTTGTTTTTCTCTTCCAATTAAGCTTTACTTACACAGGGGACTCTTAAAACTAAAGGTACAACTATACTGGAATTTTGAGGCAGATCCTACAAATAATATAATTATTTAAAAAAAAAAAAAAACATTGAGCAAAATGGAATGAACATATAGTATATGTTGACCATCTGCTATCCTGCCCTTTTGCCTGATTCTGTACCTATTGGTCTTGTCTGGGCCAAAGATATCCTCCATACATTTTTTCACTTTTTAAACCTTGTGTCCTTACATGAATTTGTCTTTGTGGTCCAGGTTCTCTAATGACTTCTCTAATGCATATATATTAAATGTGCATATTCGGTGTAAGGATACTATTATATATATCATTTCATCCCAATCCTTTTCTCTCTCCATTCTCCTTTCACCCCTTCCTGTCTTAATTTCCAGGAAACAAATTATTGTCACTCAATATTCAGCCCAAAAATCACTTGATGCCTTTGCTTTGTACAGATAACAGCCAAATGAAGGACACTCACAGGATGTTAAAAAAAAAAAAAAATACAAAAAATCACAGTATATTTCTTCATTTTGGCCTCTGTGCACCAGTTACCTGTGGCCTTTAGAGCTGATTTTAAGGCTTTATGGCTTATTTAAAAGGCAGAGGCACAATTTCCCTCAGGCTGGTGACAGATGTTAGTGGGTCAATGAACATCTCAAAAGCTCTGGAAGAGCCTTCTGCTGGAAATCAGTGCTGAAATGCCAGCATGTACAGTCCCTAACAAATTTATTAGACCACCTGTCGTAAAAATGAGAGAACACAAATATTTTAGAAATCTGTCAAAAATTTGTTTCAAACTAAAAGTTGTATTGTAATTTATTAAGCAAATAACAAACTGGAACAATTAAATAGTCCTTATTCACATATATTAACCAAACATCGTAATATTTTGTATGACCTCCTTTGGCCCTAATAACAGCTTACACTCTTGCTGCCATTACTTTTATGGACTTTTCAAGGCATTCTCGACCACACTGAGAGAACACACACAGTGCCCTATTTGTCTCAAAGACCATCCAGCATCATAAAGTGCTTTAATACTGACTCTGTCTTTCTCAGTGAGTTCCCTACACGTCACCATTTTCAACAGAAGTGAGGAATTTCAAACTAAATTCATGTTTTTTACCCAAATTTGAGCCAGCACGCTGGAATTCTCTGAATTCAAAACTAACATATAACCACTAAAACAATTTTTTCTGTTCAGGAATGCAAGCAAATAACTGCAATTTAGCATCTCAAGCAAAAAATAATAATGTGCTTTACTATTTTTTCATTTTTTTGCAAACAGTAAATTTGAAAATTCATGGACAACAACAACAATTCTATTTTAGCATAAAAGATATCATTTTCATTAAAGAGCTGCACATACTGGTCAATTAACCATTACAGAAACATAAAAAATATTTTGGTAATCAGCAATACTGTTTATTTACTGCAGCAGTGGCAAAAACCTTACACTGAATCGTGGTCTAATAAATTTAAGCACTTTATATACATGCATTAACTTAAGAACTGCTCTTATGTTGATGCTTGTGGTACTTGTACTTTGGTAAAGTTTTTCCATTTCATTCTAGTTTATACTTCGACTACTCATGGAGGAAAATGTACGTTTGTTTAATACTACTTTTATCTGACAGCTACAGTTATTTTCCAAATTCATATTTTACATGAAATTTGTTGTGCATTATACATAGGCATTAAAAAGAACATGTAAAATGCTGGTCATAAATAATACATCAGTAATATTAATCCATGATATATGGATAGTGTAGCACCTGCAGAGGTCATTTTTTGCACAATCAATAGTTTTAAAAGTTTTACTTAATTAATTTTTGATTAAAAAAACTAATGTTATATTTACACTGATTTACTCTATCCACTTTGTCTTGTTTTTCTCATGTCATGTTGCTGTAGCAGCAGGCATTCCAGATGTCCTTCTCCCCAGCAATATTTTCTAGCTCCTCCAGGCAGATCTTTGGATGTTACCAGGACAGATGAGATATGTAATCCGTTCACGAGATCCAGAATAGCAACTCTGCTCCAAACCCCAACGGATCTCTGAGCTCCTCACCCTATCCCTACCCAGCAGAGAAAACTCATTTAGACCACTTGTATCTAAACCTTTCAGTCATTGCCCTCATAGGTGATGGTTGGAACATACATCGACTTGTAAATCCTTCTTCATTATTACAATGCCTGTATTATTGCTGAAGCTACACCAGCTCATGCTCCATTTTGCTGTGACTCAAGAACAAGATCCCAACATATTTAACCTCCTTCACTTAGGGCAGCAACTCACCCCCAGCCCTGAGGGAAAAATCCACAGCCAAGCAAACCATGGCCTCAGACTTGAAGGTTCTGGCTCTCATTCCAGTCACTCAGCGCTCACTGTAAGACACAGTCTGATGAATACAGCTGAAACAGGTCACCCCTAAAAACAGGGGTGTGATGACTGAGGTTCTCAGGCCAAGCACCAGGTCCTCACTTTGACTGATCTTTGACATCCTGTCTGTGAATATTACAAACAGGATCGTATACAATTCAACATATATTTGCTTAACAAAACTTGTTTGAGTTCAATCAAATGTGTTAAATCCATTTCCTTGCTTGTAAAACATTTGCAAAACTGATTTCCAGAATTTGAAACTGCATTGTTTGCATCTATGTCTATTGGCCAGAAGTCTTCTGTTAGGATCCAACCTCTAGGGGTTGGCTGGATGCAACAAAATAACCAGAATGTTATTGGTTCAGGTAGATAAGTTTATTGCTTATTGGCAAATGGAACATAAAAGTGATAATAAAGAACACAAGACTGCTGAGTGTTGCTAAATCATAGAACAGCATACAATAAAAAGAAAGCTAACAGAGATTCTAAACTATCTAAACACAAAGTCACTAAACACCCAAGCCAAACATAAGTACATCAGCAACACCCACCACAAGTAATAAAAACTAATACCAGAGTGCAAAAACAAACTAAACAAAACTGGTGCCTCACACTCACATACTGATCAAACAGTTTACAAAGACTCTAAATACCGAACAGCTTCTTCACGAAGTTGGCGGACTGCAAACTGGAGCCTCAGTCTCCACTGAGTCTGTAGGCTCCACACCAAATTAGCAGCCGCCAACAGAGGCTCAAAGTGTCTGTAGTACCCACCACAAGTATCCACAGACTGAAGGACAACACAGGAATACAAACAATATGTCACTCACAGAGAGGCACCAGGGCGGACTGGTCACAGATACCAGCCGCCCAGACTAAGAGCTTGGTTTCAGGTATGTACTCTGCAGGTGTGGTGATGGCTATGTCCAGTTGGTTAGAGGTGGAGGGGAACTGGACGATGGCCCGATCAGGAAGGTCGGGAGGCGGGTAGGACAAGGCTGCAGTGCAGATCGTCTACTCCGGAGTCATCATTTGGAATGGCTGGCAGCTGGGGTTCCAGAGAGACTCTGAAACCAGTCACAGCTGAACCCACACATGCAATCTCCCCACACAAAGGCCTAACGAGACACCACCCCAGAAACCAGGCGGCACACCAGTACTGCTGGCCATTACATCTTCTTTTTGCCAAAAACATCACAGGATTATTTTAATAAGTATTTTAATTATACTAATGCAACAAATGATGACATGTAATATGAAATATGTTGCTCACAGCACTGAAACCACTGATAACTAAAACCCCACTGGATAATTTAGTCTTTAAATTCATAGATTTGTTTATTTGTCTACATTTTTATTGTTTAATTAATTATCAGTGCTCTCAACAAACCCCATCTCTAGATGCAATCAGCAACTGGTTTATAACATCAACATAACACTCTAAAATTCCACTGTACAACGCTAAAATAGATCAGACTCACTGGTGAACATAGAGTGGGCCTATTCAATTGGCGGCCCGCGGGCCACATCCGGCCCGCGGACCCCTCACAACTGGCCCACCCCCCAATGACCCCTTTCCAACCATCTAAAGCAGCCGTATTCAACTAGCGGCCCGTGGGCCACATGCGGCCCGAAAGCAACCCTCGAGACGACAAGTTCTTACAAAAATTCCAACATTATTGCGAACATTGAATGCAACACTTGCCGTAACCTAGCAACTAACCCACAATGCATTGCGTTGAGGAGACGTGTTTGAAAAGTTAACATTAGCAGTTCTATACAGGCGAAAATAGCAGCATGTCTTTTTCTATCCTGAAATGACAAATCGGCGAGGAAAACCGTCGGTTTAATCCTGCGTGGACTTACAAGTATTTATTTATTTACCACCAAGTCCGAACGCCAAACCAATGCGTTTACTCTGCAATGAGTGCTTTGCAGCGCTGAAAGATTATAATGTCCCAAGACACCACATTGAAAAACATGCTGCGTTTCGGACAAACTTTCCCGAGGGATGTCATGAGAGAGCGGCTATAATTCAGAGTTTGACTGCATCTTACAACCGGAGCTGTACTACAATGAAGCGGACCTGCACAGCTCAGGAAAGGGCCACGAAAAAGAGGCCGTTCACAGACTCAGAAACTGTGAAGGACTGCATGTTGGCTGTCGTGGATGAAGTTTTAACGGACGATAAAGTTAAGACGAGTGTGATATCTGCTATCAAACAGGTCTGACACGTCAAACATTCTCGCCACAGATGTCTTCGAGACATGGTAAGTGCAACAAAGCAGCGTGCTGTAGCAGACACTAAAGGTAGTTTTATGTATTTATGTGACTATTTTCTGTTCACTTATTATAAGTTTAATATTTAAGAAATACATTTTGTTTTGACAGTTATTTCACTTAGTTGCACTTTATTATGCACTTTGATGTCAGCTTTATTTCATTTCAAAGGGATAGTAACTATCACTGTGCCCACTGTTTATTTTTTTGATTATATGCACTGAAGCTGTGACTGTCTCAGATGAGACCAAATATGGACAGGGACACACTCTGTTTTTTGTTATTTCCAAAGAAGAAAAATGTCTCAAGTTCTGAAAAGTTACTGTTAACCAAGTTACTTTTTAATGCACTTTGAGATGTAACCAAAACAAATGATGGTGTTTCTAATCTGCACTTAGTTTTTATGTTCATATGCACCTTAACCTGTGCTTATATTTACCTATCAAAATGTGTTGAAGTTGTGTGTTTGAAATGTAAAATTTAAAGAAGCAGTATTTCAGCACAGGTTTAGTTTAAGTACTGCTCTTCTATTATGTTTATGTCCTTTTGGATGTGGCAATACGTTTATAAACATCCAGTGTCTTTGTTATCTGTTTGTGTTTATTTTAAATGGTTAACTTTGCTCAGTGTCTGCTAAAAACATCCGGCCCAGCTCATGTTCTTAGTCTGAAAATCCGGCCCCAGTGAATTTTTAATTGAATAGCCCTGACATAGAGGCTTGTTTAGCAGCTAGAGACCAAAATAGAGTCAGAGGGAATTGAAAATTGGACTCATCCAGTGCACCAAAACACATCTTCAGCTGAGTGCTAATGTTGTCCTTTGTCTGCTGGATCTGTAAATCGGCAACTGTTTTCTAATACATTTGTTGTCCCAACTTTGTGAGTGCACATTTTGTCACTGTCCAGTTTACAGTTTGTTCTGCTGCCCTCATGTGGTCATAAAGGTCGATTTATGCAGCTTTAACCCTCCCAACCCTGGACGCCTCTGTTCGCCTCTGCCAGACCATATCCACTGTTATAATGCATATTTTAAAATTTGAGTAGCAGTTGAAAACAGAAAATAGAACAGACTCAAAAACACCAGCGTTTACAGACTGTTGACAGTTGAAGAACTGTTGCTAGCTGAAGTCCTGGGAGGGATGCACTGTGGCTTGGTGGTTAGCACTGTCGCTTTCCAGCTAGAAGATCCCCAGTTCGCGTCCCTTCTTCCCTGCATCTTCCTACATGGAGTTTGCATGTTCTCTCTGTGCATGCATGGGTTTTCTCCAGGTACACCGGCTTCCTCCCACAGTGCAAAAATATGCTCAGTAATTCTAAATTGTCAGTAGGTGTGAATGTGAGTACGATTGTTTGTCTCTATATGTAGTCCTGTGATAGACTGGTGACCTGTCCAGGGTGTCCCCTGCCTTCACCCTAAGTCAGCTGGGATAGACTCCACCCTCCCATGACTGTAATGAGGATTAAGCAGTGTATAGATAACGGGTGGATGGATGAATTTCTGGGATGTTTTTTCAGTGGAAACAGCTTATAGTGCAGGATTTTTACTTTTACTTAAAATATCTACTGTTAGTGCTTCTCCCATCAACTGTTATTAATTGGTCTAAATATCGTACATTATTAAATGGATTTTAAATTATATTTTGCATAATTCTATTATATCTCCCCAAAACACTTTATATAATATTTAATGTTCAATCAATATGAAAATTTTATCATGTATTGTGAACCACTCTGAATAAAAGCATTTGCCACATGAATATGATAGAAAATAATTAATTTGTAAGGGAGATTCAACAAGCCACTTTTATAAATAAAGAATGTCAGTATACTGTGGGTACACTGAACTGTCAACAGAAAGCATGAAAAAGACAGAAATTAGCAGTGACTGTGTCCACACTAAAGTTGCTCTCACCACAATCATTTTTGAGGCAATTACAGAGATCCAGGACACAAACCAATAGCGCTAGACAGTTGTCTTCAAGTGTTGTCATTACAAAAAAGAGATCTATAGTGAAATGAAAACATTGATAAAAGTGACCTTCAGGCCTAATAATGATCAGAAGTTAGTTTCTGGGGGAAATGTCTAATAAAGGAAGGGACAGCACAGGATTGTTAACAGCCTTCAGAATAAGGAAAGGCATCACAAACCCAAAAGCTCCATGATGTCCTCACTTGCCACAGTAAGCTGATGCACAAGGAATCCCAGCAAAATGGCTTTGAAGTTCAAACAAGGATAAAATGGAATCTTCTTTAAATCCTGTTGTCTGCATTGTTTGAATTTTAAACTGGCATATGCACCTATGCAGAAAAAAGGGGGGAAATATTAATGCTGTCTCCTTGCTCATGCAGCCAGAGTGTGTCCAGGGTTAATGAACTTATAGGGGACACCTCCGATGTTTTCTTATGGCTTATTTCATATTTATTTTATGTACAACTGTGTGGTTTTTGTTGAAAGCTGAGATAAATTTTAGCTCATATTTTTTCTAAGGATGGCACTAAAACAAGGCGATAAGCATGCCTAGCAGACATGGCAAAAGTCTTGAACATTCGAACCACAGCTCCTAATGAGGTTAGAAATGGAGTAGTGGTCAGAAAATCTGGTGATCTCTGAGGATGTGACACCGCTGGAGACACACTGACCATTAGGTCATTATTGTATTATTCTAATCCACTTCAGACTAACATGAGAAACATGAGGACAGAAGGTCGATATCTGGATGAAACACTTCTCAGTTACACTTGTGTTTCTGACATTTCTGACTTCAACTAAATAATAAATGTGCAATCGGCTATTTGTGACATTAAGAAAACTTTAGCTATTCCTCAGAATGTTTCAGTAAATAAGCACTACAATAATTTAGAGTGACCTCATTTTTGGACAAGTGTTAAAAACAGCTTTTGATGTTTAATCTATGAGAATTCTCCTTAATTTGGTGATTACTTGTCACACAGAAGAATGAA
This sequence comes from Amphiprion ocellaris, assembly GCF_022539595.1. Lineage (NCBI taxonomy): Eukaryota > Metazoa > Chordata > Actinopteri > Pomacentridae > Amphiprion > Amphiprion ocellaris. Next base: position 8,990,853 of record NC_072767.1, on the reverse strand, counting down.
AAGAACTCAACTTGAAAAGCGACCAAATTAACACAATATAAGAACTGTCTGTGCTTAAAATACAAGTAAATAAACAAATCTGAAAAGGGAAAAAAATCAATAACAAGTTCCAAGTTACCATTCTTATGACTGTTGCCAAAATAGTAAAAATCTGTTCAAGTATTTTAATCAGTCTATCAAAATGAAGCTGGTTACTTTTAGCTCCTATCATGAGGAACTCTTTTGTAACCTGGGTGATAAAACCCTAGTTAGAAATATAAATAAATAAGTATATCCTCCATTCCCGTCTCCAAAACTGTCCTGTCAAATGCGTAATGACATCATACGTCACGCTGTGCGTCCCGTCACGTGACGGTGCGCGGCCAATCGGGTTGTTTTATATCCGGAAGTCACTCGCGGGCCGCAAGCTTCGAGAGGGGGACGCGTTGGGAACATTTGCTGCAAGGAGCCAACTACCGGAGCCGCCAGGTGTCGTGTGGAGTCACGGGTATTGATTAAAGAAGGAATTGGCCAGGTGATGGCGAGCTAGACCCAAAGAATTCTAGGCCCACACCGCCTGAAGAACCCTGGAGCTCGAACTGAAGTGAACTGAACTGGACCTCCTGCACCTCCTCCACCTGGTTGGGCTGGTAGGAGGATCCTTTAAGGCAGCCGCCCCTCTCTTTTACTTTTTGCCCCTCGCAACAACTCATTCTTGGCCCAAACCCATTCACCACTCATTCAACACTCCCTTTCCCTGGACACTGCCCTTTCCCTCTGGACTCTGGACAATTTGGGCCACTGAACTGTTGCGTGTGTTCTATCTCGGCTGAACTTCAGAACTCTTTCGCGCGTCTAATGGATCGTTTCTCGCGTGTTAATGGATCCATCGAATAATGTTTTATTGTGAAATAATTGTGACTTAATTCTGCACTTCTCACGAATGGCCATTCACTTTAAATGTTAAATGTTGTTTGTCTATGTCAAAATATAATATAATTGGTACCACCTAAAACTTGCATCATTGTGTTCAGTCTCCTTTCCTCCACTCCTAGAGCCGAACTTAGATCTGTCTGATCTCTAGCCCAATTCAACCAATACTTTAACTGCAAACTAGTACCAATACAGCGCTAATAGTAACGGCATATAGGCTACACTTTGTTGGGACATGATCGTGGTAGTATTTCCTCCATAAAACTGGCAAATTATGAACACTACAGTGAAAGGCAGACTGGTTTATTCTGTACACATGCAGAGCTGCAAAAAACTGTTTATCTCAAATAAAAATCAGCCTCAAACAACGTCCACAGCAACACACTTGTTCATTCTGATGAGTGTCTCCAGCGGACTGACCGCATCCTGAACCGCCAGCTGCAGGAACAGACCCAAGTGAAGAAATGTGTCCGTCCACTTCATCCTGAGGCTCCCACACGGTGAAAGAACATTTTTACGCTTGGAAAAGTTCACGCGTAAAGGTAGCGATGTGTCCAATGACAATCAAAGTCTTGGAGAAGGAGAAATTATTTCCCTGTTCAACTTACACAACCGGCGACAATCCATGAACTGAGCAGCTGCCTGGCAGTTTACCGGGATGAATGTCATCAGGTGTCTCTCCAGTGTCCGTTGAAGGTCCGCAGCACGCACCGAGGAGAATGGAGACCGACGGAGCCGAAAAAAGGTCCGCTCCGCTCTGAAAGCACAGAGAGGGGAGGAAGAGAGCTGGGGTCCGTTTCACAAAGCAGGTTCAACAAACTCTGAGTGTAACCCTGAACGCTCATTTGATCTACTCTGAGATGGGAAACTCTGAGTTTCCGGTTCAGAACAGCTGATTTGAGTTGGTTTTATCAACTCGGAGTAGTTTCACCTGGAGTTAAGCACGTGCACCACAACTATAAAAAGCCAGTATCAATGGAGCCACGAGTTGACGAGTCACCATGGCAACGGGGAAGTGGAGGGCTGCGTTTTTCACCCCAGTTGAATTGGAAATCTTAATGCGCTCATATGGCGAGTTTGAACACGTTTTTACAAAGAAGTGCAGACAGACAGTAACAATAAACAAAGATAACAGAATTGGGGATAACTGTGGGAAATGGAATGAAGGGGGTGACATGTGACACTAGTACCAAAAGATGTGCTATTTTCTTCAATAATCTGCACTTTTTGTGTGTGTGTGTGTGTGTGTGTGTGTGTGTGTGGGCATGTGTATACGTGTGTGTGTGTGCTTGTGTACACTTAATCATAATGACGCCATGCTAAACAGGAAATCAAGGTTTTCTTCTACAGGCTGAATTTCACTTAAACAAAAATCACAAAACAGTAGTCAAAATAACCAAACCAAGCAGTATGAATTCAAAAATTATGTATGCCAATAGTCCAGTTGTGTTCTTGATGCAATCAAATAATCTAGTAGGAATGGGTCCATGTAATGTCTTTGTGATGCTGCTCAAGTAATCATTTAATTCCTGTATGGTGGCATTGTGATCAGGAATCAAAGTGCAACACTTGGCTCCAATGACGGCGCATGTTCCTCCTTGTGATGTCAGTATGAAATCTGGTACAGTCTGATTCTGTAATGTCATCATTCTTACAGCAGTCATTTCTTGTGACAACATGGCCAAACCAGATGCAGTGGAGTTTGCAAGATCTTCTACAGCATGAGAAAGATCTCATATTTGGTCAAGAGATGTCATCACTTCATAGGTTGGAATGAGTACACCAAAGAATCTTGTCCATTGTGGGGTGTGTGTGTGTGTGTGTGTACGTGCGTGCGTGCGTGCGTGCGTGCGTGCGTGCGTATCTCTCTTGACAGTGGTGACTTCAGGTGGCAAACTAAGGACTCTCATGGCTGGCATCACATGACCCAGACCACACATACCAGACCTTGACTTTGGTGGATATTCATCGACCTTCATACCACAAATCCAATATAATTCATGAGCTGAGCAGCTGTGGTAAATGGCATGTGTCACAAGGGGTTGCAGGCAAAGCCATCCGTAGAAGTCCTTCTTTTGTGCCGTGTGGAATGGAGCCACCGACAAAGCAGGTCTTAGAGGTTGTAGTCTTTTGTGCTGTGTGAAATGAAGCCACAGATAAAGCAGTTTTAGGGTTTGGGTTGTATGCAGCTACCAAAGTGGACAGCTGGAGGTTCATGTGACTTGATGCTTGAGGTGTATTTCTGTCATTGTGCACTGCAGTGTCATGTTTGTGGTGTCTGTGATTCTCTCTGGTTTGAAGGTATAATCAGCTTTGGACTTTGGTTACGTGTGGGATATCTGGAACCGGAACTCCAGTATGCACATTGCCCCTGTGGTCAGGGTGTCCTGCTTCTGCTTCTGGGACTCCAGTCCTGTGCTGCTCCACTGTTGTTCTGTCAGCTGTAGGTGTCCTGAGTCTGCTTCTGGGACTTCGCGCCTTTGCTGCTCCTCTGTTGACAAAGCTCTATTGAAGGGTGGACCCAGTATTCTAGGTCTCCACAGGTGATGAGGAAGAGGACCCCTGTGGTGATGAGCCCTGTTGCTGTTCTCTGGTGGAGGTGGGGAAGCTGTCCTCTTGACGTCCTCTGTGGTCAAGTGTGTCCTTTTACACTTGACGTTGTGTTGGGGTTGAGAAGGATGTTGTGTGGTTCAGACCAGCAGGAGTTCAGGATGTCTTCTGGTGGAACTCTCTGATGAGCTCCCACTCTCCTACTTGTTTATCATGCTGCAGTCTGTCACTGGAAAAAGACTGGACATCTTTTGCCTGATGGAAATAGATCTTGGTGATACTGTCAGTGACTGGAGGCAACAGAGTTCAGTTTGTGTTATATTGTCTTTTGGCTTGTCTTATCATTTTTTAAGATACAAATAAAAACAAATATATTACATGATGAAAATATTCTTACAAAAATAAGAATACAATTTTAAAAATTACATCATCTAAAATGTGGGGTCCACACTGCAGCCGACATAGCAGACATCAACTATTTACATATATACATGGAGGGTCCCTAACCTGTTCTCTTCTACATCAGTGCTCTCTTGTGTGAGGGCAACCTCAGTAGAATAAACAAAAGCCACATTTTCTTTAGGACCTATTTGTCTTTGTGAGTTTTTCCATTCGGACTAGTATCTGGTACCAGGCACTATTTTCAGTACGTTCTCGGCTGAGGTTCCAAGCGAGCTGAGATGAGCCGATAATGTGACATCTGCAGAGTGCAGGCCACTGATTGGACAGGGAGTGACGACACACGAGAGCGACTCCAGCACGATAACAAAACCCGGCATTTAAAAAAAAAACCTGTAAACAGCGACGGTACGCATTGCTCTTCACGGAACTCTCTGTTCTTCAAAATTTTAATATGACAGCCAGACATGTACTGTGGGTGAATGAAGAGGTTGAGACTTTTCTGTCTTTGGTGGCGGACCAAAGAATACAGAGGGAGCTGGACGGAGAAAGTTTATCAGGAGGTCTCTGAGCGGATGGCCGCCCACAGATACAGCAGGACAATGGAGCAGTGCCGGGAGAAGCTGAAAAAGCTCAAAAGTGATTATCGGTCCATCAAGGACCACAACAGCCGGCGTGGGTCAACCAGGAGGCGTTAGAAGAGGTTTAATGGATGCTATTTACTGGCACCGCACCAGTGAGCAACGGGAGGGAGACTCCGCTGCTGCATCATTGGAGACGTTCAACTTTTACATCATTTATCCTATTGGTGGCAAGCTCCCTTTAAGCAAACAAGTACATTTATTTATTTATTTATTTTGTCTGCATTTGTTCTCATTGTTTAACTCCACAAAAGAGGTGTCAACATTGTATGAGATTGATGCATATTTTAGTCTTGCAGCCAAATATTTTAATATTTAGTGCATGTGTGTGACCATCACCGGCCCTCCCTGAAAGCTAAGCAGATATTCTTTATTAGAATTCCCTATTATGAGCCAGGGAGGGCAGTGCTACACCTCAGTGATGTGTGGGGGAAACAAAGACTGGACAGGACGAACAGGATGAACAGGATGAACAGGGATAGAAAATAACAGGTGGTGCTATTGCAATTAAAGATTGTAAGGTGGTGTGTTATTCCCAACTACTAACTGCCCATCAATAAAACAAACAAAAAAAGAAAACCAACACAAAAGAAAAAGAGATTCAATAAATAAATAATTAAACAAACGGTACTGAGCACCATAATTGTGGATGTCTTGACAGTATAGAATAGAATAGAATAGACCAGAAGAGGATACTAGTGAAAGAGAGAATGAGTTTAGGGTTGAGACTCTGGAGAGATTCTCAGCACATTCTGGCAGGTCCCATCATTCACTGACAATGGGACTCGGCAGTAGCTGGTGAGACCTGGTCAAACATGCAAGTGTGAAGGACCCCGAAGCCCAGAACAGCAATCACAGCAAGCCAGGGCCAAGCCAACAGGGCATCCCTCCCCCCGGGCCGTAGGAGCCACAGGGCGGCGCCTCCAGAGAGCCACCGGGACCACCGTGAACGACACAAACCCGGAGAACAAGAGGGAGCAGCTACCGACACCCCCAGCATGCCAAGACCAACCCAGGTGGCCCAGGGCACGAGGACCCACCCGCCACCCAAACCCCAACCCCGCCCACCCCAGCCCCCACCAAACACCCCGCCCCACCACCCCGAAATTAGAGAGCAGGGGGAGGCAAACAAGAGGGTGATGGGGAAGAGACAAGGCCATAAAGCCCTGCCATCCGCCCCACCACAGAGCCCATCGTTCCCACCCCCACCTGCTCTCGGGGCCCTAACTGTTGTGTCCCTATATGTGCTACATACAGCTACATATAGCTACATACAGTGACGTGTGAAGTATGTGAAGTGCACAGTAAGAGGCAGTCTGGTGTGGATCCGGCCCATGAAGACAGAGCAGCGGGGGGGACAGGTAGAAAGACCACCGGTACTGATGCAGAGGGCCCCCAGAGCCCAGAGGCAAGAGGCCGAGGTGGGCCCACACGAACCCAACCGGCCCGGCCAGCACCGAAACCCCCAGAAGTCACAGCGCTAGACCAGCGCCCCGGCAGACGCCATAGCCCCACCACGGGCCAGCCGCAAGCAGCACCCTGCCCCAGAGGGAGGACCAGGCCGCACCACCAGGAAGCAAGGGCCATGAGCCCCCACGGCCACCCCGGAGCCGGCACATCCAGGATGCAGGGCGCCCACCCCGCAGCATCACCGAGACCCCACCCACCCCACCACACCCTAGGACCGCACCAGGCCCGGACAGAAGCCCCCAGCCAGCAGAAACTAATCTCCAGTGGCGGCACACAGGCAAGTACCAAGGCCTGTGCCCAGATGAGCCAGAGCCACCCCCCCAGAGAGACCACCCGGCCCCCATGCCAGACCCCCAGGCAGCGGAGGGGCCCAGGCCCCCCCAGGGGAGGGAGAGGGGCGAGGACGAGCGGCCAGGCAGGAGAGGAGGAAGGAGGAGGGAAGCAGAGCAGGAAGGGACGGGGAGCAACGGGAGGGCCGACCCACTCCAAACCCCAGGGCCAGCCAGGGCGCCCCAGAAGAGACCAGCCGCCGCCACCCCCAAGGCCCCAGGAGAGCGCACAGACCCAGCAGACCCAGGGCTCAAAGGGAGAGACACCGGGGACACCCACCCCCAGGCAGAGGGGCCCGAGCCACGCTGGCCCCGCAGAGCCAGAGAGCGACCCCAGGAGCAATAGGGAAAGGACACCACCAGTGCATGCACACAGCCTTGAAGTCCATGGTGCCATCCTACTTAAAAAGGTAGATGGTTAATAAACTGAAATATAGCAGAGAAAAGTCAGACCATACACACAGACAGAATAATAATTACAATTTTATGAGGGAAGTGGCATACGCCCACATACAAGCGGAGGCTATAGATTAATATTTATTGATTTAATAAATGGAGACCATTTTTCTTTGAAGGAGTCCAATTGTTTTTTTCTGATAGCAGATCATCATCAGAAGCGGATGGAAAAAGAAGGGAACACAAATGTATTCACTCTGCTCTTCAAACTTGTGGCTATCCAAACTGGGCTTTTATCAAAACAGCAAAAAAGCGCAGGGAGGATAAGAAAGACGAGGACCACAAAAAGAGAAACAACATTGTCATCCCCTATGTGGCAGGAATTTCAGAGAAACTCAGGAGGATCTTTAACACCCACCAGATCCCAGTACACTTCAAGCCCAGCAACACTCTGAGGCAAAAGCTGGTCCATCCCAAGGACAAAATTCCAAGGGAGAAACAGAGCAATGTGGTGTACGCAGTGCAGTGCAATGAGGAATGCTCTGACCTGTACATTGGAGAGACTAAGCAGCCATTACACAAGCGCATGGCACAACACAGGAGGGCCACGACCACAGGCCAGGACTCCGCAGTCCACCTCCACCTCAAGGAGAAGGGGCACTCCTTTGATGACCACAAGGTGCGCATTCTAGCCAGAGAGGACAGATGGTTTGAGAGAGGGGTAAAAGAAGCCATTCATGTCAAACTAGAACGGCCATCTTTGAACAGAGGAGGGGGCCTCAGACACCACTTGTCTCCCACTTACAACGCCGTTCTTAGAGCCCTCCCAAGGAGGTGCAGCCATCTGTCCCACCTGCAGTCAGGTGACCCCCAACCACCCTCCTAGAGGGCTGGGAGGGGTAACGACCGCCCATCAAATGCTAACAACTCACATTAACACCAACGAGTCTATTGGTTTCGGGTCTTTGTCCACTTGTTTTTGCCACCACCCTCCTGGTGGATAAATATCTGGTACTCCCCACCAGGCTTTCAGAACTGAAGAAGCCTCTTGGATGAGAGGTGAAACGTTTTCGACTCACACGAGGTTAGTCCAGTTGCCATAACTTATGCTTGCTTGAGACTTATCATGACCTGGATGACTGAGAACATCCACAGATTTACTGATAGCAGATATTCTCTCTAGTGAAATGTGTTCTGTGAGGAGGTTCAGCCAATGGATGATGTTGAGGGCTTTCTTATCTTTCCAGTTAACTAAAATAGTTTTTTTGGCAATGGCGATAGCTGCAAGTGTGGGTTGGATATGAATGTCTGGTAGGGCTGTTTGCGTTAGATCACCAATTAGGCAAACGTTTGGGGAATGCGGAATCCCGCAGTCCAAAATATTGGAGAGTTTCTGTGTGATCGTTACCCAGAATTGATAGACGGGTGTACAAAGCCACAGAGCGTGAAAGTAAGTGTCAGTCATGTTTTGGGTGCATTGCGTACATGTGTCTGAGCGCAAGAAGCCCATTTTATACAGTTTATATTGCGTTATATGCGTTCTGTGAAGCACCTTAAATTGGATTATTTGTAAGTTGCTGTTTTTAGTAATTTTAAATGTGTTTTCACAGATCTGGGTCCAAAAATCAGAGTCAAAAGATTTGGATACGTCTTTTTCCCATTTTTGAGTTGGTTGGCGTATAGAGTCTGTCTTTGAAAGTAAACCATAAATTTTTGAGAGATTCTTCTTATTTCTTGGAGACAGTTTCACAATGTATTTGACAAATTCAGGTGGCTGTAAATCCGTTGGCTGTAAAGTAGTCTGAAGCGATGGAATTCTACTTGTAATCATCTTCTTTACCTGTAGGTACTGGAGAAAATTTCCATTTCTTACTTCAAATGTTTGGAATAAGTTTATATATGTCCCAAATGTGTTATCATCCAGAAGGTGATGGAGGTGAGTGACTCCTCTCTCTGCCCATGTGCTGAAATAAAGAGCTATTTTGTTGTTTGCAAAATCAGGGTTGTGCCAGATTGGGGAGAGTATACTGGGTTTTAATTGGGAGCCTGTGATTTCCAGTGCTTTCCACCAAGCAGACAAGGTGGAAGCGATCATAGGGTTCTTGAAGCAGGAATGATGTTTAAGGGCAGAAGTGATAAAGGGAAGATCAGAGATTTTGATCTGGTTACAATCTAACTGTTCTAGTTCCAGCCAGGAGTTATATTCTTCATGTGGATGTATCCATTTGGTGAGATATTGTATTTGGTTGGATAAATAATAATATATGAAGTTGGGAGCCTCCAGTCCCCCTTCGGATTTATTCTTCTGAAGGGTAGTCAAACTGATTTTAGCCTTTTTATTCTTTGAGTAGAATTTACCAATAGCAGAGTCTAACGATTGGAACCACTTTGATGTGGGTTTAAATGGAATCATGGAGAAGAGATAGTTGATTTTAGGTAATATTTTCATTTTGACTGTAGCTATTCGTCCCAAAAGGGAGATGGGGAGGTTGTTCCAACACCTCAGATCATCACAGACTTTGTCCAAAAGTGGAGTGAAGTTCAGGTGAACTAGTTCTGAGAGTTTGGAGGAAATATTTATGCCCAGATATCTGATGTTGCCAGTAGGAAAAGAATAATGCGAGTTTTGGGCTGCGGGATTCCACGAGTTTTCTGTTAAAGGTAATATAATTGATTTTGACCAGTTGACGGAGTAGTCTGAAAGACGCGAGAAGGTTGTGATGAGGTTAAATACTTCCTTTACTGAAGTTTTAGGTTCTTGTAGATAAAGTAAAATGTCATCTGCGTATAGGTTAATTTTATGTTCAGACTCCAGAGCACAGATACCTTTGATATCGGTGTTCTGACGTACAGCTGTTGCTAATGGTTCGATAAAGATCGCAAACAATAAGGGAGAGAGTGGGCATCCCTGTCTCGTTCCCCTTTGCAGACTGAAGTTTTGTGAGGTGATCCCATTAGTGGTGACTGTAGCCTTGGGTGAGTTGTACAGAGTTGATACCCACTGGATAAACGATTCTCCGAAGCCAAATTTGTGGAGCACAGCGAAGAGAAAGGACCAATTAACTTTGTCAAAGGCTTTTTCTGCGTCCAGTGACATAACAATAGCTTCTTTGTTGTGGCGTTGCGTCAAAGATATTAGATTTAGAAGTCTTCTGATATTGTTGGTGGAGTGTCGGCCATTTATAAATCCTGTTTGATCGCTGTGAATTATTGACAGGATGATTTTCTCCAGCCTGGAGGCGAGAGCTTTTGAGATAATTTTGATGTCGGTGTTGATTAGTGACAGAGGTCGATAGCTAGAGGGAAGCGTAGGAGCTTTGTCTGGTTTCAATAATAATTTAATTGCAGCTGTATTCATGTGCAAACTTATATAACCATTATTTTTAATCTCTGTCACTGTCCTGAAGAAAAGGGGTGCTAACATTGACCAGAAATGTTTAAGAACTTCAGCAGGGAAACCATCAGGACCAGGTGCCTTGCCTGCTGGCATACTGTCTAATGCACATTGTAATTCTTTCATAGTCAGTGGAGCATCTAATATGTCTCTGTAATTTGATGTTAGTTTGGGCATGTTTAGATTGTTGAGAAAATTATGAATATCTTCTATGTTTGGGTTAACTGTTGCTGAGTATAAACTCCGGTAATAATTACAGAAGGTCTGGTTGATTTCCTGAGGTGACTGAGTATATTTTCCTGAGGGATCCTGAATTGCTGTTATGAAGGATTTTTCTTTATTGCGCTGGAGTTGGTTCGCCAGAAATTTTCCTGATTTATTATTGTGTTCAAAATCATTATATCTTAGTTGTTGTAATAAAAACTCTGTTTTCTTGGATAGGATATTATCGAGGTTTAGTTTTGCATTTTGTAGTTCGGACCATAATTGACCACTTGGATTTATTGCATAATTCTCTGTAAGTTGTTTATTTTTTCTTCAATTTCTTTCTCTGTTTGTAGATCTTTTTTTTTTCTTGTATGAGGAGTACGATATTATTTTACCTCTGATTACGGCCTTTCCAGTTTCCCAAAGTAAAGATGGAGATAAGTCATTAGAGTCATTGTTTTTTAGAAAGTCTGCCCACTCACTCCTTATTACTCGATCAAATTCTGGGTCTTTGAGTAGAGAGATGTTGAGGCACCAAGTCTGAGGAGGTTTAGGGATGGAATCTGTTTTCAGGCTGAGAGATATTGGTGCGTGGTCGCTGATAATGATTGGGTGGATTTTAGTGGTAACTTTATGTGCGATAGAGTTATTTGAGAGGAAAAAGTAAATTCTTGAAAATGTTTTGTGTACCGAAGAGAAAAACGTATTGTCCCTCTTTGTTGGGTTTTTGAGTCTCCAGACGTCGTCTAGTCCAAAATCTTTCATATAATCATGTATGACTTTAACTGATTGTGATTGTTTTGCATGTATTGGACTATTAGATCGATCTACTGAAGGGTTTAAAACTATGTTGAAGTCACCACCGATAATAGTTGTTGAGTTAGCAGATAAGTCTGCTAAGTGAGAGAAAACAGTGTGAAAGAAGGCTGGATCGTCATTATTTGGAGCATAGAGGTTTGCAGTAGAATAGAATTTATTAAAGATTGTTGCCTGGATAATAATATATCTGCCCTCTGAGTCCATTACTGTACTTTTTAAAGTGAATGGCACTCTCTTATGGACTAGAATGGAGACCCCTCTTTGTCTGCTGTTATAACAAGATGAAAATCTGATAAAGATTTTTCTTCCGACTGTAGTAAATGCATTTCTTGGAGGAGCAAAATATCTACTTTTAATTCAGAGACATAGTCCATGATTTTAACTCTTTTTGTTTGTGAGCGTTTGCCATGAACATTCCAGGCTACGATATTAAACTTGAACATAGAGAAGATGTTCTGTCACTGAGTATGTAGCAATATAATATAACATCTGTGTGTTTCCTTGTGAGCTGTCTGTTGCTGTCTGTGAGCTGTGAGTGTTGGAGAGAGATGTATACAGCAGGTCAGGATCTATATATACATTATATAATAGCACATCATTGCCTGAAAAACTATCAGCAAACACATTATAAAACATACAAGCACAATAAACATGGGGTGTACATAGGGTGTGAGTGAGAGTCCTCCACTTTGAGCACTACCTTTTCCGATCTTGACCAGGCTATTTAGTTAGGTTGTTTTTTTTTTTTTTTTTTAATATAAATATGTTGAGACAACAGCGATTTGTTTACTTCTCATCTAGCAGCTGGGAGCCGCCATGTTGAATTTCGTCACTCTCACTGAATCTCGCGATCTCACAGCATCTCAGGCAATCTCCCAAGTATATTTAGAAAGTAACGTCGCTGTCTCCTGTAGCAGACAATAAGCTAGCTAGTTAGCCATCAGCGCTAGCTAGTTAGCCATCAGCGCTAGCTCCATATTCTGCTGTATTTCATGCTGCTCTTTCTTATGTTTTGCTCTCAGAAGCGAATACTTCAGTTAGCATGTCAGCATCATCTGACGAATTAAGCTAGTAGTAGGGAGGTTAAGTGACTTTTGACTTCAAGTCATTATGCAAAGGTCCCCTTCAGTATGGAATTAGCTTAGGGTCATACAAGTAAATATATCCTAAGACACAAGTGAGATCACGCTTTGGTGGCCATTTTAAAAATGGTCGCCGACCATACTTGAGAGGCCCATATCTTTGCTTCTGTTATAGCTATAATGGCAAACTTGGTGTCAAAGTGTACATTTTTGGGGTCAAGGAATCCAAAAAAATAGACTAAATAAGAATAAAAAATGAATGATATTCTCCTCATCATGACAACTGAAGGTAAAATATGCAATTTATTTAAAAAAAAAAAAACACATCCCAAAAACACAGTCAAGTCACAACTCAATAATTTAATAAATAACAACTTGAAGTGTTGAATATGTGTATTCTGGATGCAAAGAAACTGAGTAGTGAGACAAGTTCATAACTACAATCATGGAAAAAATTATTAGACCTCCCTTGTTTTCTTCAGTTTCTTGTTCATTTTAATGCCTGGTACCACTAAAGGTACATTACCTGAAGAATACAATGAACAGGACTTTAAATGATTCCATCATACTTTATATCCTATTTGACATGCTTCAGCTTCATTATATTCCCAGGTATATAAGAGGACATTTCATGTCATAAGCAGCCCTACACATGCAAAGGCCTAGAGTGTTTCCTGCTGACATTCAAGCCGTAGCACAACTCAGAAGCTGTCAGCTCTCACATAACGCCTAAAACTAAAGAATTATGTGAACCCACAAAGGCAACCATCATGAGTGAGAGACAGGTAGCCAAAAAACTGAAGATCTCCAAGACAGCCGTTCATTACACCAAGAAAAAACAAGCCCAACATGGTAATACCAAACTGCTAGCTGGTCAGGAAAGGTCTTTCTACCGACCAGATGACCGTCACTCATCTGTTCCTGTCAGGAATTGTCCTCAGACCTCCAGGGACCTTAAAAATGAGTGGGTACTCTGGAGAAATGGGACTTGTTCAGCAAGGACAGTTGGAAAGCAACTTGTTGAAGCTGGTCTGAAGTCACACAGAACAGGAAGAAGCCCTTCATCCAGGAAAGGCAGAGGAAAGCCGATTACTGTATTTTCGCGACCATAAGGCACACTTAAATGTCTTAAATTTTCTCCAAAATGAACGGAGCGCCTTATAATGCAGTGCACCTTATGTGTGCACCGAGTTCCAAAATCTGTAAATATTGTTGTGTGACTTTGATGAGCGCTCCGCTTGACTGACTGAGAGTATTTCCTGCTGACACGCTGCTTATATAGAGAAAAGGCTGAGTGAGGTGTATGTAAAGAGACCAGATGGTTTTTTCCACGCGTCACCGTCCTTGTTGATCTGTGACTCCATGCGCGTCCATCTCACAGCCGCTGTGAAAAACCAAGTGCAGCAAATGAACTCAGAGCTTGCTATCATTCCGGGAGGCTTGACGAAGGAACTCCAACCGCTGGACATCGGTGTAAACAGGGCGATCAAAGTGAAGTTGTGAATGGTGTGAGAGCGATGGATGACAGATGGCGAACACAGTTTTACTAAGACTGGGAGGCAGTGCCGGGCGAGTTACGCCACAATTTGTGAATGGATTGTGGATGCTTGGGCTAACGTGTCTGCTTGCACTGTTGTTCGAGCTCTCGCAAAAGCCGGCATCATTTATGAGGAGCCACATGGCAACGAGACTGACTCTGACAATGATAAGCAGGAAGCTGGCGTGTTCGATGGAGAACTAGCCCAGCTGTTCATTTTGGATACAGAAGATGAGGACTTTGATGGATTTATGAATGAGGATTGATCAAAAAACAACGTGAAAACATTGCTAAATACTTCAATGAAGTACAACTGAACTCAGTTTTGCTTCCGCTGCCTTTTTTAAAACACACGCTAGCACGCATGTTTTAAGCTAGCGTACCGGTATGTTTTACCATGCATGCGCTCTATAATCCCATGCGCCTTATGTATGTGTTAAATACAGAAATAGCACCCGGAACTGAGACTGCGCCTTTTAATACGGTGCGCCTTATGGTCGCGAAAATACGGTACTCTTTGCTGAGATCAAAAGAATTGGACTGTTGATGATTGGGCTGAGGTTCTCTTCAGGTATGAATCCAGTTTTCAGTTGATGCCCACTCCAACCAACTTACTGGTTAGGAGGAAGTCTGGAGAAGCCTACAAACCAGACTGTCTGCCCCTACAGTAAAACATGGGGGTGGATCATTGACCATCTGGGATTGTTTGAGTCTGGGTGGAACAGGGCACATGAACCAGGTCATGTTTGGGGCTACTCTGTAAAACAGTCTTCTTCTATCAGCTGGAAAACTCTTTCCTGCTTCTAATGACTGGATTTTCCAACAAGACAATGCCCCTTACCACTTGCCCCATACATGTCCACTCTAAGGAAAAACATGATTAGTGATACCAAGGCCCTCCATTATTCTTAGCCATATTTATATTATGCTCCTATACAAATTTGTCTTACCTGATAAGCTACTCGAAGGAGGTGCTGATGGAGTGCATCACTGCTTGGTGGCATGTGGTGAAAATCTTTTCCTTTGTGAAAGAAGAGGGAGAGTTGTGCAGCATCCACAGTTGTGATGTTGTCCTCAGATACACCATAGAGCATCAGGACAAATCTCTGGAGCATGGGTGTCTGACCGGGACTAAGGTAGCTGATTGTTTGTCTGAGAACTTTCATTGCTTGCCAAGCCATAGTGGGGCTGGTAGGCAACTCTGTGAACAGTGGCAACATGTATGATTTGGATGAGTGAAGTAGCCTCTGTGATGCAATAGCATTTCTGCAGCTTTTGTGCCACATGACAGGATTTTGACTCATCAGCTGCACTGCATCCTGCCTTGCACCACTAATGTCCACCATAAACTCAGGCAGAGTCCCAAATACCTTCAGCTCCTGGATGTTATCTACAGCATTTTTTAAAACATGATTGCAATCACTGTCATCTTCCTCCTGGACAGAGCTCTGTCCCACCTGGAGAAGCCTGCAAGCACTGTGAGAATCATGTTCTTTGATTTCTCCAGTGCTTTTAATATGATTCAGCCAGTTCTACCGAGGGACAAGCTGGAGGTCACAGGGGTGGATCACCACATCTTGGGCTGGATAATGGACTACCTCACAGACAGACCACAGTTTGTGAGGACACGGGACTGTAAGTCTGACATGGTGGTCTACAGCACAGGGGCACCACAGGGAATGGTCTTGGCTCCATTTCTTTTCACCCGGTACACTGCAGAATTCATGGACCACTCAGCCAGCTGTCACCTGCAGAAGTTCTCTGATGACTCTGCGGTCGTCGGTCTCATCTCAGATGATGATGATCGGGAGTACAGAGAACTGAACCAGGACTTTGTGGACTGGTGCCAGTGGAACTGCCTCCAGATCAACTCAGGAAAGACCAAAGAACTGGTGGTGGACTTCCGCAGGTGCAGTCACACACCCCCACCACTGGTGAACATCCAGGGCTTGACACTGAGAAAGCAGACTCTGTCTACTGAGGACTATGACTCTGTGGTGGCATCAGCCATCTTCTACGGAGTGGTCTGCTGGGGCAGCAGCATCACAGCTGCTGACAAAAGGAAACTTGATCGACTTATCAAGACGGCCTGCTCTGTCCTGGGGAGGCCCCTGCGGATTCAGTGTAGGTGGTGGGAGAAAGGAGGATGTTAGCCAAGCTAAAATCCCTCGTGGACAGCGCCTCCCACCCCATGCACGACACTCTGAGAGCTCTGGACAGCTCCTTTAGTGACAAACTGCATCACCCCAGGTGTGTGAAGGAGCGTTACTGCAGGTCCTTCCTTCCCGCTGGTATCAGACTTTATAATCAGCTCCCAACAGACCACACACACTCACTTAATGACAGTGAGCAAACTGTCATGTGCAATAAGCTAAAGTGCAATTCATTTGTGTATATATGTATAATAATGAAGCTAACTAACTAGCTAGCAAAATGTAGGCTATGTGCTTGCTTCAATATTAATGAAGCTAACTAGTTAGTGGCTAGCTAGTTATAATGTAGCTAACTATTTACTAGCTAGCTAGTTACTAATTATCTAACCTAAAAAAAGTTTTTCTATCAATGAGAAAGTCATACGAACCTCAAAGTGTTAACCTATCACCTTTGACCGTCAACAGCTGCTACAGCTGTTACAGCCCCTGGTGCATCTAGGCATATGCTACTCCTGACCAGTTGAAATCTCATGCTACTTTGGACAAATGTAATGTACAGAAGTAGCTGCACTGCTTAAATACAAAACTTTTTGAAGGAAAAGATAAGTAAAATCACTCTGATGACACAATTTTTTATGTGAAATGTGCATATTTACCCCCAGTTGTCATGGTAAGGGAAAACTGTTGGTATTTTATACTTGAAACCTTTTTTATTGGATTCCTTGACCCAAAAAATGTACACTTTGACACCAAATTTGTCATTATACCTATAACAGCAGCAAAGATATGGGCTCTAGAATGGCAGCCATTTTTGAAAAAATTTATTTCAAATAAAAAGGGTGATCTCACTTGTGTCTTAGGAGAAATTTAGTTGTATGACCCAAAGGTACTTCCATACCAAAGGGGACCTTTGCATCATGACTTGAAGTCAAAAGCCTATTTTTTGGGCTTAACCTCCCTACTATAGTGGTCTAACTGGTTTATTTTTTTTACAAGTTAAAATGTTGTGGTTTTCGTGTACTTAGGGTGAGTGTTTATTTCTGTTCAAGAATCCCTTTCCACATGCGAAACCTACTCCACCTCCATCATGGAGCCCCCAGCCCCCTGCCTCCTTTCCAGCACCAGCAGCGCTCCACTCCGGCACCAGCTTCGATACCAGTACCAGCTCGGACACCGACACTGTCAACATCAACCTCCAGCACGTCACAGCAATGTCTTATCACTGGTAAGACACGGTAAACAGAGACCATGGTTGATTTTCGCATTATTATTATTGCAGGTGTAAATGCCTGCAAGCATGATCAGAACAGCGAGACCAATGACCAAGAATTCAGGCAGGTGTAAATGCAAACTGTGCAGCATGCCAGCTCAGGAACACCTGATGAAAGCTACATGTAGCTAGAGTGAAACATAAACAGAACACATGCAGCTGCATTTTTTTCCCATTGACTTAACAAGTAAGTCACTCTAATTAATTTACTTTCTGGTGCAATGTAGTTTTGCAACCATTCTTCTTATAGTCACTAGGTAGCTGTGAAACGGAATGACTGGATGAAAATATACATAGAAATAAGAAAACACAGCTGTTCTTAGCAACTTCAAAATGTGCACAAGATGAGATGAAGTTTCACACCACATTGTTTTTAGTTGTGGTGGAGGAGGTACTGTGTGCTTCGGTTAAAGAGTGCCAAAAATTTATTAAAGTAAAACCATCAAAGACATGATCATGATTGAAAATGGATGGACGGGTGGCTAAACACATTACATCATAACTGTGCAGTCCAAGCTCCTGGGGACTACAATCTCTCAGGACCTGCAGTGGGAGACAAACATCCACTCCATCCTGAAAAAGGCTCAGCAGAAGATATATTTCCTACGACAGCCGAGGAGACACGGCCTGCCGCACGAGCTGTTGATCCAGTTCTACACTGCAGTCATCCAATCTCACCTGTGCACCTGTCACTGTGTGATTTGGATCAACCACACAGCAGGACAGAAACAGACTACAGCGTGTAGTATGGACTGCAGAAAACATCATCAGAGACTCCACTCACCCTGGACATAAACTGTTTCCCCCCTCCCCTCTAGCAGGTGCTACAGAACCCTGTACACAAAAATCACCAGACAAAAACAGTTTCTTCCCCACTGCCATCACTCTAATAAACAGCTTAGCCATTCCTACACACCTGTACAATAGTCAGTATTCCGATGGACATGTACAGTATTTTTTTTCACCATGAACAGTATTCTCTGCTTTTTGCACTATTGTGTTTATAGCAATTAGCATTTTGCTAATGTGATCATATATTCCTTTCTTGCTTCAAATTTTTGTCTATATTGTGTTCTATTTTTAGCCTTTAATTAAAGGCTTTACCTTTAATTAATTCCTCAATGTTAGATTCGATTAATCTCTCTCTACTAACAGGCTATGTACCACAGGCTTTTAAGGTTGCTGTAATCAAACCTTTACTTAAAAAGCCTACTCTAGATCCAGATGTTTTAGCTAACTATAGACCGACATCCAACCTCCAGTTTCTCTCTAAAATTCTGGAAAGAACAGTTGCAAATCAATTATGTGAACATTTACGAAGGAATAGCTTGTTTGAAGAGTTTCAGTCAGGCTTCAGTGTGCATCATAGCACAGAAACAGCTCTGGTGAAAGTTACTAATGACCTTCTCATAGCGTCAGATAATGGACTGGTCTCTATACTTATTTTGTTGGACCTTAGTGCGGCATTTGATACAATCGACCACAAACTTTTATTACAATGACTGGAACATTGTATTGACATTAAAGGGACAGCACTGGACTGGTTTAAATCCTACTTATCAGACAGGTTCCAGTTTGTGCATGTCAACAATGACTCTTCTGAGCATACTAGGGTTAATCATGGAGTTCCTCAGGGTTCTGTCTTAGGGCCAATACTGTTCACATTATACATGCTTCCCTTAGGCAACATTATTAGGAAGCACTGTATTAATTTCCATTGTTACGCTGACAACACTCAATTATATTTATCTATGAAGCCAGATGAAACTAATCAGCTAGCCAGACTGCAAGATTGTCTTAAGGACATAAAGACCTGGATGACCAGTAATTTCCTACTACTAAATTCAGACAAGACTGAATTCATTGTATTTGGCCCCAAACATCTTAGAAACTTGCTTTCAAAGCATATAGTTTCTCTGGATGGCATTACATTGGCCTCCAGTACTACTGTGAGGAACCTCGGCATTATCTTTGACCAGGACATGTCCTTTAACTGACACATAAAACAAATCTGTAGGACTTCCTTTTTCCTCTTGAGAAATGTTGTAAAAATCAGGAACATCCTGTCTCAGAGTGATGAAGAAAAACTAGTCCATGCATTTGTTACTTCTAGGCTTGACTACTGTAATTCCTTATTATCAGGTTGTCCCAATAGCTCTCTGAAACATTTACAGCCGATCCAAAACGCTGCAGCCAGAGTACTGACGGGAGTTAGCAAGAGAGATCATATTTCTCCTATATTGGTTTCTCTTCATTGGCTTCCTGTTAAATCTAGAATAGAACTCAAAATCCTTCTTCTGACATATAAAGCGCTTAACAACCAATCTCCATCATATCTTAAAGACCTGATAGTACCATATTATCCTAGCAGAACTCTTCGCTCTCAGACTGCAGGCTTACTTGTTGTTCCTAGAATCTCTAAAAGTAGAATGGGAGTCAGAGCCTTCAGTTATCATGCGCCTCTTATGTGGAACCAGCTCCCAGTTTGGGTTCGGGAGGCGGACACCCTCTCTATTTTTAAGACCAGGCTTAAAACCTTCCTTTTTGACAAAGCTTATAGTTAGGGCTGACTGGGGGACCCTGACGGGGTGAGCTGGTGTTTCCATTTGCACAACTGTCTTCCCCTCTTGACGTCCTCTAGTTTGCCCCTAGTTATGCTGCTATAGGCCTAGACTGCTGGGGGACCTCTCTTGATGCACTGAGCCCTTCTCTAACTACCTATGTATTTACTATATATACCATTATTGGATTACACTCACTCTGTTTCTTTCTGTGTCCTTTCTCCGAGTGTCCCTGGTCCCAGAGCTGGATGCTTCAGATCTGTGGTTGCTCTCCCACCAACTGGCTTAGTCTCCATCTGTGGGATGCTGCTGCTGACCTTCCTCCAGCCCACTGCTTCCAGCTGCCCATTTTCACCAATCTACTCTGCATTGCCCTTACTATACTTGATTTGCTCATCTAGATATTTTGAAATTTACCACCAGCTATATATGTAGTATATTTAATGCCAGAGCTGTACACCATAGCAGTAAACTATAATTAGTTTCCATGTCAGTTGTACTTTGCATGTATCATCTGTCTTATCATGCATGTATTACACTGTGTGTTTTATGGTCCTTGTGTCTCCCCCCACCTCTCTACCTCTATCCTTGTACCTCTATCCCTCTACCTCTCTACCTCTTCTGTCCCTCTCAACCCGTCCAGCCAGCAGGTAGATGGGTCCCCCCACATTAGAGCCGGGTTCTGCTTGAGGTGTTTTTCCCTGTTAAAAGGGTGTTTTCCTTGCCACTGTCGACTTTTGGCTTGCTCTGGGGGTCAGGCATATGGGTTCTGTAAAGCGTCTCAAGACAAATTGGCTGTAATTGGCATTATATAAATAAAATTGAATTGAACTGAATTATTTAATTTTACTACTATTTCTTTTTCCTCCCTGTTCCTCTTTCTATAGTTTATTTTTTATTATTCTTTTCCATATTCCTAGGGTGACACCAACAGCCGAAACCCAATTCCTTGTATGTTGTGTACTTACTTGGCCATTAAAGCTGATTCTGATCACTTTTCTGTCTTTGGTCTAGGCAAGAGGAAAAGGAGCCACAGAAAATTGGACCTTCCAAGCATACTTTCAGAAATGCAGGCTGAGGAGGAGCGGAACCATGCCCAGCGTGATGAGAACATTCAGTTGCTCCTCAGTGAGGTAAGAGAGAACGAAGCGGCCTTGCAGCAGGAGGAGATGGCCCAGAATGCTGCCTTCAACCAGTCATTCCTGGGTGTGCTGGGGCAGCTGGTGCAGGCAGTGGGCAGCCAGCGAGTCCACCTCCCAGAGACTTGAGATTTAGCTGTATATAGTTTTACTCTTAGCCCTCCATTGTAGGAGAGGCCCACCACAGTTTGTACTTTGCACATTGTAAATAGTTTTGATTTTGCTGCTGACTAATAAACTATTTTGTGACTTATGTGACTGCATCATAACTTTTCATTTTAATTCAAATCAATTCAATTCAAATTTATTTATATAACGCCAATTACAGTCAAATTGTCTCAAGACGCTTTACAGAACCCATATGCCTGAACCCCAGAGCAAGCCAAAAGGCAACAGTGGCAAGGAAAACACCCTTTTAACAGGGAAAACAAAACCTCGAGCATTTTGTGTTAGGGTTTTCTTTGAGGGTCAGGTGCAGGAAAAGAGAAGGAGACAACGGGTGCTAACACAATGATTTATTATAATAACAAAAGGTGACTGGGACTACAATTCCCTAAGGTCTAGTATCTAGAAAAGGAAACAAATATCGTAACTCAACTTCAGAGTTAGAGTGCCCCTAATGGCGGGCGGTACGAACTACAAATCTCGAAACAAAGAACTGACCCACGGCAGGCACAACCTGGGCAGGAGAGTTAAGAACTATGATTGCTAATGCTGAAGATTAGTTGAGCACCTAAGCACACCAAACTAGGGATAACTTAAAGCAAAGGCGCAACTATGATCACTACATACAGAGAATGAACTATAACTAAGAAGCCACAAGCTGTACTAAACTAAGGTGGAACTCGAGACTATGAAACAACGTAGCTCACTGGAAACGAAGTTCGCAATCATTACACTATAACCTAGATCTACTAACAAAAGTACCGGGTGAATCAGTTAGCCGGTACCACAAACAATCCAAGACCAAGGACAAACGTAACTCTAACAACAAAACTAGAAACTGCTCGTGTTGAGGCCGTACTGTCGGCTTGAGTGCTAATGTGCTGGGGCAGGAGCTGGTGGTCTCGGCAGCGACAGCAGATGGAGATTTGGACGGCGGACTGAAGAGTGACGGAGTGATCCAGAAGTCGGCTTGGAACGCAGAGGCTTTGATGAGTCCAGTTGGCAAGATAGCTCAGTCAGCAGAGCAGGTGGGGTCCGAATGTGAGCATTCATGATCCGGCGTTGAACTGATGACTGGAGTCCCAATAAATGGTGTAGAGGTCGATGACCGCTTGGTCCTGGCACACCTGTTCCTGTTTCTGCAGATGTACCGGATTGCTCGCACCTGCCACCGCTGCCACCGTACACGACACCTAAAAAGGAAAACAAACCAGAGGAGGGAGGAGCCCTAGTCAGAGCCTGCCGAGGCAGGCCTGACAGTACCCACAACGCGCTCCACAGAGAAAGGTCCCACATAACGAGGAGCCAGCTTCTTGGACTCCACCCTCAGCGGAAGGTCCTTGGCCCGCAACCACACACGTTGACCCGGCTGGTAGACAGGAGCAGGTCTCCGGTGGCGGTTGGCCTGCATGGACAGCCGCCGTGAAGCCTGAAGAAGGGCTCTCCGTGCCCTTCTCCAGGTGCCTTGGCAACGCTTAATCATGGATTGGACAGACGGGATATTAATCTCCTGCTCTTGGGAGGACAACAGAGGCGGCTGGTACCCCAAGGAACACTGAAAGAGTGAAAGGCCAGAGGAAGAGTTGGACAGAGCATTGTGAGCGTATTCCACCCAGGGAAGCCTTTCACTCCAGGAGGAGGGGTTATCAGAGACCATGCAACGTAAGAAAACCTCTAAAGCCTGGTTAGTTCTTTCTGTCTGTCCATTAGACTGCGGGTGAAACCCAGATGAGAGACTAACCGTGGCCCCCAGGGCAGAGCAGAAGGCTCTCCAAACAGCCGACGTGAACTGGGGGCCTCGGTCCGAAACAATGTCTGTAGGAATGCCGTGCAGGCGGAACACATGGTTGACCATGGCATCAGCTGTCTCCTTGGCAGAGGGAAGCTTTGGCAAGGGCACAAAATGGGCAGCTTTGGAGAAACGATCTACAATGGTGAGTATGACTGTATTACCTCGTGAGGGTGGCAGACCCGTAACAAAATCCACTGCGATGTGTGACCATGGTCGTCTGGGGAACGGGAGAGGCTGGAGAAGACCATAGCTGGGTTGAGCGGAGGTTTTATTGTGAGCACAGGTGGTACAGGCCCCGACGAATTCTTTAGTGTCAGCCTCCACGGTCGGCCACCAAAACTTTCCTTTAAGAACCTCCAAAGTACGGGTTACCCCAGGATGACAGTTAACCTTTGAAGCATGCGCCCATTGTAACACCTGCAAACGTACAGAATCTGGGACAAAAAGACGATTAGGTGGACCATTACTTGGGTCTGGTTGATGTCGAAGTGCCTCTCGGACTTTGGTCTCCACTTGCCACGTCAGGGTAGCCACCAAGCAGGAAGTTGGAAGGATGGTTTCCGGAGACTTCGGTTCTTCGGAGCAGGTGAACTGTCGGGATAAAGCATCGGGTTTAATATTCCGAGAACCAGAGCGATACGATAAGGTAAAGTTAAAACGTCCAAAAAATAACGTCCAACGAGCTTGTCGTGAATTCAAACGTTTCGCAGACTTAATATATTCAAGGTTCTTGTGGTCCATCCAGACAATGAAGGGTTGCTCCGAGCCCTCCAGCTAATAGCGCCATTCTTCCAATGCCAGTTTAACGGCGAGCAGTTCTCTATTTCCAACATCATAATTGCGTTCTGAGGGGGTTAGCCGACAGGAGAAGAAGGCGCATGGATGCAGTTTCTGGTCGTTGGGGGAGCGCTGGGAGAGAACTGTGCCCACCCCAGTGTCCGAGGCATCCACCTCTACTATAAACTGTAACGAAGGGTCAGGCTGGATGAGGATGGGGGCCGAGGTAAACCGATCCTTTAACTCCTGGAAAGCTTGCCCAGCCTCCATGGTCCAGAGGAATGGTCGTGCGGTGGAGGTGAGAGCTGTGAGGGGTGTGGCAACCTTACTGTAGTCTCTAATGAAAAGTCGATAAAGGTTAGCGAAACCTAAGAATCGCTGAAGCTGCTTATGGTTATGGGGAACAGGCCAGTCCTGAACTGCGGCGAGTTTTCCAGGATCCATCTTGATCTCTCCTGGAGAGATGACAAAACCCAAAAATGAGATGGTAGACGCATGAAACTCACACTTCTCGCTCTTGACGAATAGACGGTTTTTGAGGAGCCTCTCCAACACCTGTCGCACGTGCCCAATATGTTCCTCTAATGACTGTGAATAGATTAGGATGTCATCTAGATATACAAAAACAAAATGGTTAAGCATGTCTCTCAGTACGTCATTTATAAGGTTCTGGAATACTGCGGGTGCATTGGTGAGGCCGAAAGGCATAACTAAGTACTCAAAATGACCTAATGCAGTATTAAAAGCCGTTTTCCATTCATCCCCCTGTTTAATCCGTATAAGATGGTAGGCATTTCATAAATCCAATTTAGTGAAGATGGTTGCTCCTTGAAGGGAAGTGAAAGCAGAGTTTATCAGAGGTAAGGGATAAGAGTTCTTTACCGTAATGGCGTTAAGACCTCAAAAGTCTATGCAGGGGCGAAGGGACCCGTCCTTCTTGTCAACGAAGAAAAACCCAGCTCCTACTGGGGACGAGGAGGAACGTATAATTCCGGCATTCAGAGAGTCCCGAATATAGGTTTCCATGGCCGTCTGTTCGGGTTTGGAGAGATTATATAATCTACCTGTCGGCAAAGTTGCATCCTTTAAAAGTTCAATGGCACAATCATAGGGTCTATGAGGGGGTAAGGACAATGCACGATCCTTGCTAAAAACTGGAGCTAGATCATGATACTCTGGAGGAACTGTCTCTAAGTTAATGGGTTCAGAGGTCCTAGGGGGTTCGGGGTTTGGGGGTGACAAGGCCGACGATAAGCAGCTTTGATGGCATGCGGGGCTCCAAGAGGTTATTTTTCCTAATTGCCAGTCCAGTTGGGGATCATGCTGTCTAAGCCAAGGGATTCCTAGCACTAGGGGGGGATCAGAATGATCTATGACACAGAAAGCAAGTCTTTCTCTATGATTTCCAGCTAGAAAGATATCCAATGGAACAGTTTTTTTAGTAACTTTAGCTAAACAGAGGCCGTTAACAGAGCGTGCGACTAAGGGTTGGTCTAAAAAAACAGTGGGAATATTTAACTGTCTTACCAGGTCGTAATTCAATAGACACTCCTCGGCTCCAGAATCCACCAGGGCCGAAACAGGTTAAGACACAGATCCCCAACGAAGCACAGCTCCCAACTGAAAACGTGGTAGAGGAGAGGTAGTTGTCCGGCTCACCAGAATGTCTTTGTTTACCGGTGAGCCGAATCTTTTGGCGGCAGTCTGGGGCAGGATGCAACAAAATGACCCGATTTTCCACAGTATAGGCACAGGCCAGCGTCCCGGCGGTGCTGTTTCTCCCCCGGGGTCAGTTTAGCTCGACCCAACTGCATGGGCTCTGGATCCGGGTGGGGGGAAGAAGACGGACTTGGTTTGGACATGGGTCAGGGATTAGGGGAGCCGGAACGGATCTGCTTTTCTCGCCGTCTCTCCCGCAAGTGATTATCCAATTTTAATGCGCAGGAGATCCACTGCTCCAGTGTCGAGGCCTCTTCCCTCATTGCTAATTCATCCTTTAAATTCTCGTTTAATCCGTTGTAGAATGATCCACGTAAGGCTACGTCGTTCCACCCAGCTTCCGCTGCCAACGTCCGGAACTCCATGGCGTATTCCGCCACACTCCGGGTTCCTTGTTTAATGTTCATGAGCCTGGTTGAGGCATCTCTTCCTTGGATGGGGTGGTCAAAATTCCTCCGCATTTCATCAACAAAGGCAGTATATGAATGACAAAGAGGCCCCTGTTGCTGCCAGACAGCCGTGCCCCAATCACGAGCTCCTCCAGCTAATAAGCTAACTAAGAAGGCTATTCTGGCTTTATCGGAGGAGTATGAATGCAGTTGAAGGTCAAAAACCAGGGAGACCTGCGTTAAAAACGCCTAACACGAGCCAAAATCTCCACTATATCGCTCAGGGAACGGAACGTGAGGCTCTTTAATAGTAGCGACTGAGCTTACGGGGTTAACTGTTGGAGTGGGTGCGACGGGATGCGCAGCTAACTGGTTGACTCTTTCTGTGAGCGTCGATAACTGCTTGAACATGGCGTTGTTACTAGAAGATAGGTTCTGCAACATACTACTATGTTGTTCTAACGTCGTACCTTGATTTAACATGAACTCTTCGATAGACATCCCGGCTGCTCCGTCTACCTCAATCTCGTTTCCTGCTGAGCTCATGTTGGCCGGATCGTTCTGTTAGGGTTTTCTTTGAGGCTCAGGTGCAGGAAAAGAGAAGGAGACAACGGGTGCTAACACAATGATTTATTATAATAACAAAAGGTGACTGGGACTACAATTCCCTAAGGTCTAGTATCCAGAAAAGGAAACAAATATCATAACTCAACTTCAGAGTTAGAGTGCCCCTTATGGCGGGCAGTACGAACTACAAATCTCGAAACAAAGAACTGACCCACGGCAGGCACAACCTGGGCAGGAGAGTTAAGAACTATGATTGCTAATGCTGAAGATTAGTTGAGCACCTAAGCACACCAAACTAGGGATAACTTGAAGCAAAGACGCAACTATGATCACTACATACAGAGAATGAACTATAACTAAGAAGCCACAAGCTATACTCAACTAAGGTGGAACTCGAGACTATGAAACAACGTAGCTCACTGGAAACGAAGTTCGCAGTCATTACACTATAACCTAGATCTACTAACAAAAGTACCGGGTGAATCAGTTAGCCGGTACCACAAACAATCCAAGACCAAGGACAAACGTAACTCTAACAACAAAACTAGAAACTGCTCGTGTTGAGGCCGTACTGTCGGCTTGAGTGCTAATGTGCTGGGGCAGGAGCTGGTGGTCTCGGCAGCGACAGCAGATGGAGATATGGACGGAGGACTGAAGAGTGACGGAGTGATCCAGAAGTCGGCTTGGAACGCAGAGGCTTTGATGAGTCCAGTTGGCAAGATAGCTCAGTCAGCAGAGCAGGTGGGGTCCGAATGTGAGCATTCATGATCCGGCGTCGAACTGATGACTGGAGTCCCAATAAATGGTGTAGAGGTCGATGACCGATTGGTCCTGGCACACCTGTTCCTGTTTCTGCAGATGCACTGGATTGCTCGCACCTGCCGCCGCTGCCACCGTACACGACACCTAAAAAGGAAAACAAACCAGAGGAGGGAGGAGCCCTAGCCTGCCGAGGCAGGCCTGACATTTTGTCTGTTAAGACACTGGTAGGAAAAGAGCCAACAGTCTGAAACAAACAATTCTGTATTCCCTAATAACGTATTTGTGTTTAATGGGATTTAACATGTTTTAACACAAACTACTTTATGGTTCATAATTCCGTTGACCGAATTACACCAAAGCAATACTGATTTATCAAACTGGAATATTCTTAAAACAGCTGTTTTAATGTTTTGGCATTTAATTTGTCATGTAATCAATCTTGCTAACCTTCACAAATATAACTAACAATAGCATAGACACATCTGCAAAAGTTAAAAAAGTTTATTGTCAGAATTGCATTCAAGAAAACAATAGCAGTCTGGGGACCGAAAAGCAGAAGTATAACAAGAAGAATAACTTGTAACTTTTGCATGACACGTACTGCATCAGTGCATCCTAGGGTTGCCACCCGTCCCTTAAAATAAGGGATCGTCCTTTATTTGACAATTAATTGTTGCGTCCCGTATTGAATCAATACGGGACGCTAATTGTTCCGTATTTTCATAAACGCCTCGTACACGTCTGTCACACACTCATCAAAACTGCATAAGGAACAAAATACACCACAGGAAATACTAAGGGCAGCCAATTTAAACTTCGTAGGACCTACATAGCGAGGACATGATGGTCCAGCAGATCACGCTGCACCCACATGTTTAAAAATGTCTACACCCGAAACTCCACCACGTCCACAGAAGCAAAAATGTTTGCAAATGTACCGACGTGAGTGGGAAGACTGGAACCCCTGGCAATGAGAACAAGGCAAACTGTGTTTTCTGTTGCTCATGGATTAGCTGAAGTAAAGCAGCATCAACATGTAAGAAACATGAGAATAGAGAGGATCCTACCAACAGGTCACAGTTTATCATCCCCAATCATCTCCTGAAGTCGATATGATAAGGGACATCAGTATATGGTTGTGAATTTACTGGAGGATGCTTATAATCATGCTGATGTGGTCATAGACTCTACAGTATTTTAGTGACTCAATAAATGCTTAAGTTGTTTAGTATTTTTTAAATGCTTTTTAGTTTTTAATAAATACTTATTTAATAGCCTATATGTAGTCAATAAATGGCCTTTGCCTATCTAAAGAAAAACTCACTCAGAACTCTGATATACAAACAGCACTAAATAAATCAATAAATACATGCATACATACATAAATAAGTTAATCCATTAACTGTGTTAAGATAAGATTTACATTTAGATGAAAAAATGTCTTTACAGAATTTCTTTGTCCAGTATTCTGCATTCAGTTGTTTACGTTTTTGCGGGATAAAGTATTGCTCACTGGTTGCTCATTACATTTTATTTCGTTAGTTTGGTTTCACTGTTTAAAATGATGCCACTTCTGTTCAGGCAGAACCTGTGATCATAAAACAATACAAAACTCTTAGTTTTGTGTTAATAAAGCACTTAAAGCTTTAAGTATGGCTACATGCTTTTTTTCAGAATTAAATATATCACTCCTTGGGTGGTAGTGGCCCCGAGTTCAGTAAAGTTGGAAAGATAGTCACAGATTCAGATTTCTGACATCAGTAACTCATTAGATATAGGTTATCAAAACATAAACAATGCCTCTTTCCCATCTTTGTAAGGTAGACAATGTGCTACAAGCAGTGCTTTAAGTGGGCCGGTACGGGCCGGTACTCAGTTCCAGGACTTCTAAAAATATCCTTCGGGCGTCCTGGCACTTCTCCAAGTGTCAAGAACGTACTTTCAGCGTACCGGTACGCTGATCATCGCATTTTAATCCACCAGAAGCTCGACCGCTACTTCATTTTACTAAAACTTCATTTCCCATAGACCACTGCGCTCTACGAGAGAGGCGCGCATGCGTATTCCTCCTTTGCTTTAAAGCAGCGCGAGATCAGAGCGCGGTAAACAAACATGACATGCTAGCCCGCGCTCCGCCCAACATTGTGTGTTTAACCACAGCTCCAAAGTTGACAAAATGCAGTAAAACACGCTACCATGCTGTCTTGGCTCAAAGGTTCAAAAAGAACATGGTCAGAATCAGAGGCGGACTCGCAAACCGACACGATACCAAGCCAGTCTAATCTTGCAGGAGCAGGACAGAGTCAGACGCGAGGTAATGCTGGCAGCACTATTGACACTGTGGACATTGTCACGAGTAATGAGGAGGAGGCAATCAACACTCCTGGCCCCTCCGAGCATGAAAGCGGAGTTCGTGAGGATAATTGGCCAGAATGTTGGTCCGAAGCACAAGTTCTTTATTTTTCTGAAAACTACACGTGGCTCAAGAGCAAAAATAAAAAGTTGGGTTGTAGCGTGTGCAGCCAAATAAATGTCCGTGTGGACATGCAGCAAGGGCAGAAAGCATCACAGGAGTGGTGTGGATTCTTAGTCTCACCATTTGGAAGGGATAAATCTACACAACAGGCTTCACTGCGAAAGAAAATTAAAGAGCACAAAGACTCTATTTACCACAAAAAAGCAGTTGAGATAAAGAACAAGGCAACACACAATGTTATGCAAAAACACATTGAAGATATGCAGAAGGCTGACTTCACATCAACCTGTAATGTTTTCAGAACAGCTTACAAGATTGGCAAACATGGTCGTCCCTTCACAGATATGCCAATAGATGTCCAGTTGCAAAAAGTAAATGGTGTGAACATGGGCAGAGTTTTGCATTCGAACAACACGTGCAAACATACTGGATCACATTTGTAGAAATGAAGAAGAAAGTAATAAATGACATTGTGATGAATCAAAGAAAATTGTGTGTGCTCATTGATGAGTCCACCACAATAAGTGGAAAGTCAGTGCTAGTCATATGCCTACGGTCTGCTATCTGCAGAGAAGAACCAGACACCATATTTTTTGAACTAATTGAGCTTGAGTCAACAACAGCTAAGGACATTACAGATGCTTTGTTAGACAGTCTTCATAAAAATGGATTCGACATAAACTACCTGCAGAACCATTTTTTGGCCTTTGCTTGTGATGGTGCTTCAGTCATGCTAGGGAGAAAAGCAGGAGTTGCAACACAGTTGGTTTCCAAATTCCCTAGCTTGTTTGTCTGGCATTGTTCAAACCACAGACTAGAGCTGGCAGTGTGTGATGTATTGAAGGAGGTTGGAGGAATCAACCATTTCAAGATATTTCTGGATCAACTTTACACTCTCTATCATGCATCCCCGAAAAACCAAAGAGAGTTAACTGAGAGTGCTCACAGTCTTGGACAGCGTCTTCTTGTGATTGGACGTGTTTTATCAGTGCGTTGGGTTGCTTCAAGTGAGAGAACTGTGAAAGCTGTGTGGGAAAA
Organism: Amphiprion ocellaris; assembly: GCF_022539595.1. Classification (NCBI taxonomy): domain Eukaryota; kingdom Metazoa; phylum Chordata; class Actinopteri; family Pomacentridae; genus Amphiprion; species Amphiprion ocellaris. The sequence goes on along the minus strand of NC_072767.1, from coordinate 8,960,309 downwards.
CTTTCAGGCTCTGCATATACATTTTACAAAAGCTGCAGTTGACGTCAACAGGGATTCTAGAGAGAGAGCAAAATACAAAGGTTTAAATGACATTCTCACTTCTGTTTCATTTGTGGTCAATCTTGGTGTCATGTTTGATGCTCTTACGGAACTGAGTGATCTATCAAGAATGCTCCAAAGACGGGACATGACTCTCGATCATGCAGACAGGCTGCTGGCCCGGCAAATTCGTGTTTTTGAGTCCATGATAAAGACACCAGGACCACATACACAAACTGCAACTGAAGCTAATGAGGAGAAGGTTTTCAAAAATGTAACTCTACATGACAATCAGAGGGTTTTGAAGATCAATCCTGGCCAATTTTTTCAAAGTTTGGCAGAAAATATAAAGAGCAGAATGACTCCAACTACCTCATCACATGTCAGCAGAACCTCTTCTGAAACAAGTGACTGTCTCCTGACAGATCTCAAGGTGCTGCAGTCTGACTCCTGGCCTCCAAATGTTGATATCCTGTTCGGGGATGCAGAAGTCAGGCGCTTATGCCCGAGACTGAGAGTCAAGAAAAGAGAAAGTGTCAATGGGTTTAGGGAATACTAGCTACCCTTGAGCCCCTTCTGAAAGCCGTTCACACAATCGCAGTGTCAACAAGTGAGTGTGAGCGAGCTTTCAGTTCAATGAATGACACCCTCACTGACAAAAGGAACTCAATGGACATCAGAAGACTGTCAAATTTGATGTTCCTCAAGTGCAACGGACCCCCATTGCACCAGTTAAATGCCCAAACATATGTGAGGTCGTGGCTGGGAAAAGGAAGGCGTAGTGCATCATGTACAGCCTGTGAATCTCCAACTATGAGCCAAGCTGAGCCCAAAACCTGCTGGAGCCTATTCTAGGTAAATTTTAAAGTCATTTGTTTTTTGATAATGTATCTATTGGTGGTGTTCTGTGATTTTTTTTGTTTAATAATTTATATTGTTATCTTTTGCAGGCATTCAAGCTCTGCTCCTCCCAAACCTCACAATTCACCGCTACCTCACCCATCATAGGTCTCCTTCTCACCGAACAAGCACACGTGCACACAAGGTCCAAATATATTTTCAAGCGACAGAAGTCAGCTGCTGACACGGTTGGCATAATGGAAAAGTTTACTAAAGACTTTAATCGGAAGAAAACCTTTTGTCCTTCCTGATAGGCTGCTGTTGAAATACTCATAAAATGCCCATGTTGTCCTGTAATTAAGCATTCAATTCAGAAAGTGTCCAGAGACGGTCAGTAACAAAGTCAATTTACTGAAATACTGTACTAACGCATCTTAGACATAGTTTTGGAGTGTCTATACTTTACTTGAGTAGTATTTTGGTGGAGAAGTTTTTACTTTTACTCTACGATATTTACAATTCAAATATTGTAATTTCCGCTCCACTACATTTCTAAAAAGGTAAAGAGTAGAGAATGCCCGCAATATCACTCCAATTTAACAGCTTTTGCTGAACACTACAGAAAATTAGATAGTGTTGTGCAGATTTACCGTCAATACCAGAAACTTTTAACAGGAATGAAGAATAAGAATAAGAAAAGAAAGAATAAGATAAGAAAGTACTTAAAACAATTTCATATTTTTACCTAATTTTCCCTCAAGTAAAATTTGGCATAACTACTTGTACCCACTTTTATTAGAGTGCATTTCACCTTTGTGTCTATGATTTTTGTCAAGTAATGAAATAATTTTTACCACCTCTGGAAGTGTCACATAATTTTGTCTTGGTTTACAACTGCTAGAGCCACATAATCACACAACTGTATAATATCAAAGATTTGGTAATATGGGCATTTGCTTTAAATAATTTTTTATGTTCTGAAAAAACAGACTTAAGAAGCAATCAGTTATTTTTAAAAGCAAATATTTAAAGTACATATTACTGAGCCAACAAGTAAAGGTTGTTTCAGATCAAAGTTCTACTCAAGTTATAAAATGCAGTTGAATGAGAATGAGTTCACAAAGAGTCCGCTGTAAATATAAACCACTGACCATAGTACTTTTGAAAAGATAGTGAAATGAAAAGCACTTTTTTCAGTAAAGGAAAAGAACCTTAAATTTGTATTTATTTTCAGTGTTATTTTTCAGAAGTGAATGTTCTTTGTTCCAAACAAAAAAATTTGAATGTAAGTTAAACTATTGGTGCATTTTATTTGTTGTCTTATTTTGTTCCTTTTGCACATTTGTTTGTGTTATATTTGTATTTATTTGATGGATATGTTCAGCACTTTGTTTTTTTTAATTTCAAGAGCAGAAAAAATGCAGTTTTATTGACAGTTTGAAATTTTTTCACTTGCTGTTAACTTACAGTTTGTTAATAAAAAAGTGAAGGACATTTAATTGTGTTTAAATTTATATTTAATATCTTTGTTGGTTTACAAGTTCAACAAACATTGTTGTAACAGTAAAATAAGTTGCCACAACTTATTTGGCCACAATCGATTAGGTACAAGTATAGCGCAAGCTTTAGTACCAATTTTGTTTTTGTTTTTTTGTTTTGTTTTTTTAATGGTTGATATAGGAAAATAGAGTACCTGCACTTTTTTGGACCCACTTAAAGCACTGGCTACAAGGCCAGTTTTATCAACAGTAGCTGTCTTTCAAGCTGCACAAATAACATTGATGTCTATGTGCAGCCGGCTGTGTGACGAATGCACAGGAACTGTCTGCAAAACCACTGCAACAGCAAAGACAGACACAAATATTCAGTAACTTCACTCTTATACACTGTAGTGTCACCAAAATCACTGCAGCCTTCAACTGGCTCCTGTTGACACCAATGTTATTCCTGCAACTTGAAAGACAGCTACTTTTGATAAAACTGGGCTTGTAGCACATTGTGTACCTTATAATGATGGGAAAGAGGCATTGTTTATGTTTTCACAACATATATATAATGAGTTATTGATGCTAGAAGTCTGAATCTGTGAATATCTTTCCAACTTTACTGAACTGTGGCCCCAAGGAGCCGTGGTGGGCGTCCTTTATTTTCATTTCTGAAAGGTGGCAACCCTAGTGCATCCTGTACTGTACATCTCTGCCCTCCTCCTCTACACACCTTGTGCCACTGCAGGCTCATGTGCTGCTGCTTCAGGTAAATCCCATGAAGTCTCATAAGAGACTCATCTGAAACACATACACAGCATACATATTTTAATACCTAAAAGCGATAAATTGCAGCCATTACACAGGACTGATAAACGATAGCTAGCGAACTAGCATTAGCTTACCCTCATATGTTGTCTAGTTCGTATCCTCTTGTCTTCGGTTTGATACTGCTGTATTGCTTCCCAAACTCTCCTGAGTGTCTCCTGAGTGTTTCCACTCGTCGCTCTCAGCTTTCTCCGACTCTTCTATTACTTTGAATCTGACAGAAAGACACAGACCGAGCAGCAGGTGTACCATCGCCTCCATGTCCATTGTTGTGTTGCATTTGTGTCACACACAAATGACGTTAAGGGACTTTTGGGCTGCCGTGCGATGATGACTCCACCCACGATGGTACTCCATTTAATGGAAAAACAACTAAACTGAGATGAGCCAAGTCCACTACAGTAGTGGCGAACCGTACCGCGCCGAGTAGGTGCTTATCGAAATGCGGCTAAAGTCAGTCGATGCCTGATGTCTGTAAAGTTTGTCTAGATGGCAGCAGTTTGACCTTCTACTAGGTGACAAGTTCTCACCAGAGAACAATTCAGCTACTTGGGTGGAGCTGGAGGGTGGCAGGGTGGCATTTTGAATCATTTGGGAATTAACAGAAATTGCATACCCTGTCTATGGCACTCCATTTTGTCTATAAACTACATCAGAGTAGAAAATCAAATCTGGGTTAGTATGATCAGAATGTGATTTAGATGCACATGCAATGATACATAGAAGGGTTAGAAAGAGTGTAAAGATGTGAAACTTGACCTGCTCTCAGTGAAAGGACCTACAGGGAAAAAAGGATCAGCGACAAGTTAACACATGGAAATACCTCCAACCCCCACAGCCATTAGTTTCCTGTGATGATTTCAGATCAATGAGATTTCACTTTAAGGAAACAATGCAGTTCTTCATTTATCTTTGCCAATTAAAATAGTGGACCTTAATTCACAAGTATTTTAATTTGGTTACTGTCCTAGCAGCTCTAAAGATTGTGCTGTGGAGATTGTTGGCTTTCTCTCTGAATGCTTAATGGAGGTGCCATAGGCAGAGTTTAGTTCAGTTTTGGTAAATTTTCATGGGCAGTTTCCTACCCACTGATTTGGATTACCCCATTAAGAGCAGTTCTCAAAGCCTTTGTTTAAGAAGGGTGAAGTGTGGCGTTGTCTGTGGTGTAAGATCTCAGCCTTGGCCTCACTTCCTCCTCTGAAGGCTCCTCTGCCACTTTGTCCTCAGCTTTGCTTCACCTGGGTAGTGAGATACTCAAACATTACCATCTGAATTCACATGTTACATGTTGTCTTCATTAACTGAACAGTGAAAACATTAAATGCCATCTAACAATAGGCAAGCACACATATAATGAAAAACTTACAAAACCTTAAATGAGATCGATTTGATCATTTAAATTTAAGTTTTTTTTTTTTATTTCATCATTTCAGATTACCGTAGCTCTTTCAGAAGACTTGTCTTTGCTCTGTGTTATGTTGTATATGTGACGGCCCCGTGTATATGTCTAATAGAGGAGCTAACAACATCTGTTCTCTCCAAGGTGCTGGGATTGGCCAGGTAAAATCACTGATAGGGGCTTTCGACCAAAGAGCACCAGGTGCTAGGTTGGTTCAAAGTTGAGAGCCAGTGCTTTTTTGGTTCAAATCTCGTGCCGCCCCAGAACGGGTTTGTGTTTCCATTCGGAAGGAGCAAAGTTGGAGCTGCGTCATTGCGCCACCACAAAACGTGTGTACGTCCCTGCATACATAGCCGTTCAACAGCGTTCGCGCCGTACGGAAACCCACACAACAACAATGGAGGACTTCATTGGAGTGGTGTACATGGCTTTGCTAGTGTGTCTCGCCATCGCTGAACAGCAAAACCTTCTGTTAGGGGTTACCCATCGGCATCGCCGTTCCAATGCCCGACGATCACGTTTGAGAAGAAAGGTAATTATCAAAGACGTTTGGATACTTAACAGTAAACGTGCTAGCATTAGCTTAGTTACTTAGCTTCGACTACGCTTGCATTGATTACTTAGCGGTTAAACGCGCAATAAGTTGATGATCATATCTATGTTTATCTTTTTAGATGTTTTTAGATGTCACCCCGCCCCCTGCCCGTGACGTGCTCGGCTCTCAACTCTGGCCAAGTCTGGCCCAGCAACGAGTTGGTGCCCGAAAAAGCCCCAGTTTTTGGAGCCCGGAGCCGCAGCTCCGGTGGTGGAAAGACAAAAAACCGGCGCCAAGTCAGTGACTTATTTTCAGTTGTAATAAATTATTTGGGTTATTTTGGAAAGCGGACTCCTTCCGTTCTTTTGTCATGGCCATTGAGCCGAGTTATGACATATAGCTGAAATTGTGCTTGTTTTACTCTGTGTTTTGATATTTGCTCGTTTCTGCACAAATCATTTTAATTCTTATTTTCTTTTATTCTATTTATTTATCAGTAGAGATTTTTTCCTTTTTTGTTTTAGTTCTTTCATCATTTAGCATTGTCACAACTTTTCTGGGATTTCTCTGCCATTTTGTTTCATGTTGCTTGCTCATTTTATTTTATTTCTTTTTAATTTTCTGTTTTTAAATTTTTCTTTACATTTTTAAATGATTTTTTTTCTAATTTCCATGCATGTTCTTTATAGGACCAGTAAACCCATTTGCTGCCACTCTGCAAAAACCTCTCATATTCATTCTATAAAATACCTTCCTAAATTCTTTCAAACACACTTTATCCACACAATTCACTTTCATAGTTCCTTCAGTCAGCATCCTACTGAAAAAAGTCATTCCTTGGTGTGAGGAGAGCTAGTCAAATCCTAACAGGAACACACAAGTAACTTCTAGTATTGGGAGAGCTAGTCATCCCCTGGAGAGCAAATCAAATCCCTACTTCTCATCTGGTCCTACACTAGCTTACTCTTTAATTCACAGGCCCTCTCTTATTTTCTCTTTGGCCATTCTCTATTCCTTTAACCCTTTGGGCCACAATCCTACTTATCAATTCAACTTAAGTCAATTTGTGAACATACATCACAGGACCAGTAAACACTTCCTCAACCCCTCTGCTAAACTCACGACCGAGTTCCCTCTAAACACAAAATCCCTTCTAAGAAACCTTCAGTGCACACTTACTTTGGCCCTTCAGTCACTCTCCTACTTCCTTCAATCAACATACTACTTAGAATATACAAGCATTTCCCTTTGGTGTAAGGACAGCGAGTCAGGTCCTCACAAGAACAACAGTAATTCTAAGTAGTGGGAGAGCGAGTCATATCCCTGCTTCTCATCGGGTCCTGCACTGGCCTACTCTTATTCTTCTATTTAAGGCCTATTCTTGTCTTTTCCTTAAAACAAAAACAAAAATACAAACAAACAAACAAAGAAATTAACAAATGTTTAACCTCCACATGTTCACAACCACTTACAGCAAACTTACTTCAAAATATGGATGGCATCAACTTTTTTGGTACTACAATTCCACAGACCTCCTGACAGACAGTAACAATGAACAAAGATAACAGAATTGGGGATAACTGTGGGAAATGGAATGAAGGAGGTGACATGCAACACTAGTACCAAAAGGTGTGCTATTTTCTTCATCAAAAAACACTCTCTGGGAAATCCTAAATGAAATTAAAATTACTAATCCCAGTCTGAGGTTGCAGCACAATGTAATTAACAGAATATGATTTAAAATTAATTTAACAGATCTCTACATCATTCACCTGCAATCCTGTGGAACTCCTCCTTGATGGATCTAACAGGTTTATGTCCAGGGAAAATGATAAAGATGGGTAAAAGCCGTTTCAGGGCCAGGCACACTTTTCTGACTGCCCTGCATACAGTTGCCTTAAGTGCTCTGCATCTCCAACATTATATAAAAAACTTCCATTTGCAAAGAACGCGCAACACACGATATCTGCTGGGATGTGAGAGCATGACTGCGGTTGGTAATGTTGCAAATGTAAGGACGGATTAGGTTGTGTATGTAGATTATGGACTGTGACATGTAACGGTACCGCTCAAAAAGATAATTGTCCGGAAATGCAAGAACATCTATGCGTGGTCTGATAACAATCTCCCAACGAATATTTAATTCTCCAGGCACTGGATCATTAATGAAAGGACATGCTGTTTTGACAGACGGCAGAACTAGACTACGCCAAAACTCGCCTGCTGACTGACTGACTGAATGAGGAAATCAAATAGCTTGTGTGGCTGAAAGAGGGTGGAGACAGTGAGAAAATCGAGGTTTCCTGAGAAAAACCTGGTCCCGACCAGGTTAGATTCATAGACTCTGTTACTACAGTAACTGACTGAGAGCTTAAGTTACCTCTCTCTTTGAAACAGGCTAGAGTTACCCCTCTTTCTCTGGTTTGAGTTACCTCCCTTTTTGAAATGAAAACTCTCAGTTTCCCTCATTTCAGGGTTAACAGACTCAAAGTTTTCACTAAACCTGCTTTGTGAAACGGACCCCTGGGCGCTGACACACGAGACAGGACTGAAAGTGGAGAGATCTTCCCTGCATCAGTGTGTGACTACAGGGAGTTAGGACTCAGTCTAAGGGTGCTTTCACACCTGTTAGTCCGCTAGAGTGGTTTGTTTGGACCCAAAAG